>NC_080671.1:226177938-226408980 GCF_030247195.1 Topomyia yanbarensis
ACACAACTCTACCGCCGCTGTGAATCTTCAATGTCAAAAACAAAATTTGGATCCCATCGTAACGAGCACGTCTCTTCATAGCACATTCGGCTCTACAACGATCACAGAAGGACTAAGCACTCTATGCTATGCTGGTATGACTCATCGCACCCTGGGACGCACTGCTGCTAGCACTATGGAAGCCCTAGATCCCTCTGCCACAGTCGAGCCATTGCAGCCAGCGTTCACCAGTCGTCCCGGTCCTGTGTGCAGGAGTGGTGAAGGGGTCTTCCAAATCGATACCAACGGCAATCAATCGCGGCATTCAAACCTACAAATATATTACCAGAATGCCGGTGGTATGAATTCAGTAATCGAAGATTATTTGGTAGCAAGTTCGGATGAATGCTTCGACATAATCGCCCTCACAGAGACGTGGCTTAGCGATAGCACTCTGTCCGTGCAAGCATTTGGTGCCAGCTACGATGTTTTCCGAACTGATCGCAGCTCACGTAACAGTCTCAAGGCTACCGGCGGCGGGGTACTTGTGGCTATCCATCGTCGATTGAAAGCGCAACTGATTGACGATACTTTGGGGGTCTATGTCGAGCAGGTGTGGGTGCGAATCAAACTGGCTGGCTACGCACTTTTTCTTTGCGTGGTTTATCTTCCACCGGACCGCACTCGCGATTCGACATTGATTGATTCACATACTGAGTCACTGGAACGGATTTCCGCTCAAGCAAGCCCGGTTGATGAGATCCTGATTGTTGGTGATTTCAATTTCTCCGTATTAAAATGGCGCTCTGCTTCTGACGGATTTATGTTCGCTGATCCCGAATTGTCATCTTTTCATGCTGGTATCACCAGTTTGCTTGACTGCTACAGTCTAAATCTGCTGCGCCAAACGAATAATGTGGTGAACGAGAACAACAGAATCCTTGATCTCTGTTTTTCGAGCAAATCTGACTACGCGCCAAAAGTTACCGCAGCACCGTTCCCCCTGGTAAAGACTGTTAGACATCACCCTCCCCTGCATATATTGCTTGAAGCGATTCGAGTGAAGCATGACTGCAATGCTTCTGACACCGTCAGCTATAATTTTAGAAAAGCCAACTATAATAGCATTATTGACTTCCTGTCGAATATCCACTGGACTGAAATTCTCGACAATGATGATGTCAACGTTGCAGTGCAGACCTTCTCCAATGTTATGAACTATGCTATCGATCGCTATGTACCCAAAAGAAGTGGCCTTCAATCTAAGCACCCAGCGTGGTACACTGCCGAGCTGAGACGGTTAAAAGCGACTAAAAGAGCCGCTCTGAAGAAGTACTCCAAGTTTGGGGGCTACGTGCTGCGACAACACTACGTTCATGTTAACCAAGTCTATAAAAAGACATCGAAGCGTTGCCATGCCGATTACTTGCGAAACGTGCAACGTAAGTTGAAGTCCGAACCTAAAACCTTCTGGAAGCATGTAAACAAGCAAAGAAAGGAATCCGGGTTGCCTTCAACGATGAGCTATGGAGGACGTATGAGCTCTAGTTTACAGGAGATCTGCCAACTATTCTCTGAAAAGTTCGCGAGTGTTTTCTCCAACGAGAAACTGACACCGACCCAGGCTTCACGCGCGGCTCTCAATGTACCTCAATCATACCAGTCTTTGAACTCTATCAATGTCGACAATAATATGGTACAACTGGCGATTAGCAAAATGAAGGCTTCAACCTCGGCAGGCCCAGATGGTATACCAACTATTATTCTAAAAAAATGCTCTGCCGGTCTAATTGAACCTCTTTGTCATCTGTTTCAATTGTCGCTATCAACCGGAGTATTTCCCGAACTCTGGAAATCGTCCTTCATGTTTCCAGTTCACAAAAAAGGTGATAAAAAGGTAGTTGACAATTACCGTGGTATTACAACGCTAAGCGCAGTTCCTAAGCTGTTTGAAATGGCTGTGTTGGAACCCATCTCCAGCCACTGCAAACAGTATATCTCCGAGACTCAGCATGGATTTATGCCGAAACGTTCAACATCTACGAATCTTCTGTCGTTCACAACATATGTTACAGATGCTATGTCGGACGGCCTTCAAACTGACGTTATCTACACGGATCTTTCAGCTGCTTTTGACAAGATAAATCACGCTATTGCAGTGGCAAAATTGGATAGACTTGGCTTTGGTACTAATATTCTCCGTTGGATGCAATCGTATCTCAGTGATCGTCGTCTAGCAGTCAAGATAGGTGATTGTGTATCCGAAGAGTTCTTTGCTTCATCTGGTATTCCGCAAGGCAGCCATCTCGGTCCATTGATTTTTCTTCTGTATTTCAACGACGTTAATTTTTGTTTAGAAGGACCACGGTTGTCTTTCGCCGACGACCTCAAGTTATACCATAGAATACGGAATACTGATGATGCAGCTTTCCTTCAACGCCAACTGGAAACCTTTGCGGAATGGTGCGAGATCAACCAAATGACCCTAAACCCCAAGAAATGTACGGTCATTACGTTCTCGAGGAAAAAAACGCCAATTCGATTCAATTACTGTCTAGCTGAATCCACAATTGACAGAGCGAATTGCGTCAAAGATCTCGGAGTTTTTCTCGATGAACAACTGACGTTTAAACAGCATATCAGCTATATTGTCGCAAAGGCATCACGCTGTTTGGGGTTCATAATGAGAATATCTAAGCACTTTTCAGATATTTACTGCTTGAAATCTCTCTACTGCTCACTCGTTCGATCAACTCTGGAATATTGTTCAGTTGTGTGGAACCCTCATTATCTCAACGGTGTCCATCGAATTGAGACAGTACAGCGCAGATTTGTTCGGTTTGCCCTTCGTCGATTGCCTTGGAGCAACCCTCACCAGCTGCCAAGTTATGAAAGCCGGGGTTTGCTTATTGGACTCGATACATTGCAAGTGCGACGGGATCTATTCCGTGCTATGACGATTTCGGATATTTTGCAAGATCGAATTGACTGCCCCGAGCTTCTCAGTGCGATAAACATGAACGTTCGCCCTCGCGCCCTTCGCAATAATTTATTCCTCCGATTACCTCTTCGCCGGACTAACTATGGAGTAAACGGTGCCATCATTGGTTTGCAGCGGACCTTCAACAGAATGTCATCCGAGTTCGATCTTCACATTCCACGTAGCAGATTACATGTTGACTTTTTAAATAGATTAAGAAATTATCATTAGGACCACACTGTGTCTGTTGATATTAATTAATTAATAATTAATAATTTGATTCATTTGATTCATTTTATTCATTTGGTTCATTTGATTCATTTGATTCATTTGAGTCATTTGATTCATTTGATTCATTTGATTCATTTGATTCATTTGATTCATTTGATTCATTTGATTCATTTGATTCATTTGATTCATTTGATTCATTTGATTCATTTGATTCATTTGATTCATTTGATTCATTTGATTCATTTGATTCATTTGATTCATTTGTCTCATTTGAATCATTTGTTTCATTTGATACATTTGATTCATTTGATTTACTTGATTCATTTGATTCGTTTGATTCGTTTGATACATTTGATTCATTTGATTCATTTGATTCATTTGATTCATTTGATTTATTTGATTTATTTGATTCATTTGATTCATTTGATTCATTTGATTCATTTGATTCATTTGATTCATTTGATTCATTTGATTCATTTGATTCGTGTGATTCATTTGATTCATTTGATTCGTGTGATTCATTTGATTCATTTGATTCATTTGATTCATTTGATTCGTTTGATTCATGTGATTCATTTGAGTCATTTGATTCATTTGATTCATTTGATTCATTTGATTCATTTGATTCATTTGATTCATTTGAATCATTTGATTCATTTGATTCATTTGATTCATTTGATTCATTTGATTCATTTGATTCATTTGATTCATTTGATTCATTTGATTCATTTGATTCATTTGATTCATTTGATTCATTTGATTCATTTGATTCATTTGATTCATTTGATTCATTTGATTCATTTGATTCATTTGATTCATTTGATTCATTTGATTCATTTGATTCATTTGATTCATTTGATTCATTTGATTCATTTGATTCATTTGATTCATTTGATTCATTTGATTCATTTGATTCATTTGATTCATTTGATTCATTTGATTCATTTGATTCATTTGATTCATTTGATTCATTTGATTCATTTGATTCATTTGATTCATTTGATTCATTTGATTCATTTGATTCATTTGATTCATTTGATTCATTTGATTCATTTGATTCATTTGATTCATTTGATTCATTTGATTCATTTGATTCATTTGATTCATTTGATTCATTTGATTCATTTGATTCATTTGATTCATTTGATTCATTTGATTCATTTGATTCATTTGATTCATTTGATTCATTTGATTCATTTGATTCGTGTGATTCATTTGATTCATTTGACTCATTTGATTCATTTGATTCATTTGATTCATTTGATTCATTTGATTCATTTGATTCATTTGATTCATTTGATTCATTTGATTCATTTGATTCATTTGATTCATTTGATTCATTTGATTCATTTGTCTCATTTGTATCATTTGAATCATTTGTTTCATTTGATTCATTTGATTCATTTGGTTCATTTGGTTCATTTGATTCATTTGATTCATTTGATTCATTTGATTCATTTGATTCATTTGATTCATTTGATTCATTTGATTCATTTGATTCATTTGATTCATTTGATTCATTTGATTCATTTGATTCATTTGATTCATTTGATTCATTTGATTCATTTGATTCATTTGATTCATTTGATTCATTTGATTCATTTGATTCATTTGATTCATTTGATTCATTTGATTCATTTGATTCATTTGATTCATTTGATTCATTTGATTCATTTGATTCATTTGATTCATTTGATTCATTTGATTCATTTGATTCATTTGATTCATTTGATTCATTTGATTCATTTGATTCATTTGATTCATTTGATTCATTTGATTCATTTGATTCATTTGATTCATTTGATTCATTTGATTCATTTGATTCATTTGATTCATTTGATTCATTTGATTCATTTGATTCATTTGATTCATTTGATTCATTTGATTCATTTGATTCATTTGATTCATTTGATTCATTTGATTCATTTGATTCATTTGATTCATTTGATTCATTTGATTCATTTGATTCATTTGATTCATTTGATTCATTTGATTCATTTGATTTATTTGATTCATTTGATTCATTTGATTCATTTGATTCATTTGATTCATTTGATTCATTTGATTCATTTGATTCATTTGATTCATTTGATTCATTTGATTCATTTGATTCATTTGATTCATTTGATTCATTTGATTCATTTGATTCATTTGATTCATTTGATTCATTTGATTCATTTGATTCATTTGATTCATTTGATTCATTTGATTCATTTGATTCATTTGATTCATTTGATTCATTTGATTCATTTGATTCATTTGATTCATTTGATTCATTTGATTCATTTGATTCATTTGATTCATTTGATTCATTTGATTCATTTGATTCATTTGATTCATTTGCTTCATTTGATTCATTTGATTCGTTTGATTCATTGGATTCATTTGATTCGTGTGATTCATTTGATTCATTTGATTCGTTTGAGTCATTTGATTCATTTGATTCATTTGAATCATTTGTTTCAATTGATTCATTTTATTCATTTGGTTCATTTGATTCATTTGATTCATTTGATTCATTTGATTCATTTGATTCATTTGATTCATTTGATTCATTGGATTCATTGGATTCATTTGATTCATTTGATTCATTTGATTCGTGTGATTCATTTGATTCATTTGATTCATTTGATTCATTTGATTCGTTTGATTCATTTGAGTCATTTGATTCATTTGATTCATTTGATTCATTTGATTCATTTGATTCATTTGATTCATTTGATTCATTTGATTCATTTGATTCATTTGATTCATTTGATTCATTTGATTCATTTGATTCATTTGATTCATTTGATTCATTTGATTCATTTGATTCATTTGATTCATTTGATTCATTTGATTCATTTGATTCATTTGATTCATTTGATTCATTTGATTCATTTGATTCATTTGATTCATTTGATTCATTTGATTCATTTGATTCATTTGATTCATTTGATTCATTTGATTCATTTGATTCATTTGATTCATTTGATTCATTTGATTCATTTGATTCATTTGATTCATTTGATTCATTTGATTCATTTGATTCATTTGATTCATTTGATTCATTTGATTCATTTGATTCATTTGATTCATTTGATTCATTTGATTCATTTGATTCATTTGATTCATTTGATTCGTTTGATCCATTTGTCTCATTTGAATCATTTGATTCATTTGATACATTTGATTCATTTGATTCACTTGATTCATTTGATTCATTTGATTCATTTTATACATTTGATTCATTTGATTCATTTGATTCATTTGATTCATTTGATTCATTTGATTCATTTGATTCATTTGATTCATTTGTTTCATTTGATTCATTTGATTCATTTGAGTCATTTGATTCATTTGATTCATTTGATTCATTTGATTCATTTGATTCATTTTATTCATTTTATTCATTTGATTCATTTGATTCATTTGATTCATTTGATTCATTTGATTCATTTGATTCATTTGATTCATTTGATTCATTTGATTCATTTGATTCATTTGATTCATTTGATTCATTTGATTCATTTGATTCATTTGATTCATTTGATTCATTTGATTCATTTGATTCATTTGATTCATTTGATTCATTTGATTCATTTGATTCATTTGATTCATTTGATTCATTTGATTCATTTGATTCATTTGATTCATTTGATTCATTTGATTCATTTGATTCATTTGATTCATTTGATTCATTTGATTCATTTGATTCATTTGATTCATTTGATTCATTTGATTCATTTGATTCATTTGATTCATTTGATTCATTTGATTCATTTGATTCATTTGATTCATTTGATTCATTTGATTCATTTGATTCATTTGATTCATTTGATTCATTTGATTCATTTGATTCATTTGATTCATTTGATTCATTTGATTCATTTGATTCATTTGATTCATTTGATTCATTTGATTCATTTGATTCATTTGATTCATTTGATTCATTTGATTCATTTGATTCATTTGATTCATTTGATTCATTTGATTCATTTGATTCATTTGATTCATTTGATTCATTTGATTCGTGTGATTCATTTGATTCATTTGACTCATTTGATTCATTTGATTCATTTGATTCATTTGATTCATTTGATTCATTTGATTCATTTGATTCATTTGATTCATTTGATTCATTTGATTCATTTGATTCATTTGATTCATTTGATTCATTTGTCTCATTTGTATCATTTGAATCATTTGTTTCATTTGATTCATTTGATTCATTTGGTTCATTTGGTTCATTTGATTCATTTGATTCATTTGATTCATTTGATTCATTTGATTCATTTGATTCATTTGATTCATTTGATTCATTTGATTCATTTGATTCATTTGATTCATTTGATTCATTTGATTCATTTGATTCATTTGATTCATTTGATTCATTTGATTCATTTGATTCATTTGATTCATTTGATTCATTTGATTCATTTGATTCATTTGATTCATTTGATTCATTTGATTCATTTGATTCATTTGATTCATTTGATTCATTTGATTCATTTGATTCATTTGATTCATTTGATTCATTTGATTCATTTGATTCATTTGATTCATTTGATTCATTTGATTCATTTGATTCATTTGATTCATTTGATTCATTTGATTCATTTGATTCATTTGATTCATTTGATTCATTTGATTCATTTGATTCATTTGATTCATTTGATTCATTTGATTCATTTGATTCATTTGATTCATTTGATTCATTTGATTCATTTGATTCATTTGATTCATTTGATTCATTTGATTCATTTGATTCATTTGATTCATTTGATTCATTTGATTCATTTGATTCATTTGATTCATTTGATTTATTTGATTCATTTGATTCATTTGATTCATTTGATTCATTTGATTCATTTGATTCATTTGATTCATTTGATTCATTTGATTCATTTGATTCATTTGATTCATTTGATTCATTTGATTCATTTGATTCATTTGATTCATTTGATTCATTTGATTCATTTGATTCATTTGATTCATTTGATTCATTTGATTCATTTGATTCATTTGATTCATTTGATTCATTTGATTCATTTGATTCATTTGATTCATTTGATTCATTTGATTCATTTGATTCATTTGATTCATTTGATTCATTTGATTCATTTGATTCATTTGATTCATTTGATTCATTTGATTCATTTGCTTCATTTGATTCATTTGATTCGTTTGATTCATTGGATTCATTTGATTCGTGTGATTCATTTGATTCATTTGATTCGTTTGAGTCATTTGATTCATTTGATTCATTTGAATCATTTGTTTCAATTGATTCATTTTATTCATTTGGTTCATTTGATTCATTTGATTCATTTGATTCATTTGATTCATTTGATTCATTTGATTCATTTGATTCATTGGATTCATTGGATTCATTTGATTCATTTGATTCATTTGATTCGTGTGATTCATTTGATTCATTTGATTCATTTGATTCATTTGATTCGTTTGATTCATTTGAGTCATTTGATTCATTTGATTCATTTGATTCATTTGATTCATTTGATTCATTTGATTCATTTGATTCATTTGATTCATTTGATTCATTTGATTCATTTGATTCATTTGATTCATTTGATTCATTTGATTCATTTGATTCATTTGATTCATTTGATTCATTTGATTCATTTGATTCATTTGATTCATTTGATTCATTTGATTCATTTGATTCATTTGATTCATTTGATTCATTTGATTCATTTGATTCATTTGATTCATTTGATTCATTTGATTCATTTGATTCATTTGATTCATTTGATTCATTTGATTCATTTGATTCATTTGATTCATTTGATTCATTTGATTCATTTGATTCATTTGATTCATTTGATTCATTTGATTCATTTGATTCATTTGATTCATTTGATTCATTTGATTCATTTGATTCATTTGATTCATTTGATTCATTTGATTCATTTGATTCGTTTGATCCATTTGTCTCATTTGAATCATTTGATTCATTTGATACATTTGATTCATTTGATTCACTTGATTCATTTGATTCATTTGATTCATTTTATACATTTGATTCATTTGATTCATTTGATTCATTTGATTCATTTGATTCATTTGATTCATTTGATTCATTTGATTCATTTGTTTCATTTGATTCATTTGATTCATTTGAGTCATTTGATTCATTTGATTCATTTGATTCATTTGATTCATTTGATTCATTTTATTCATTTTATTCATTTTATTCATTTGATTCATTTGATTCATTTGATTCATTTGATTCATTTGATTTATTTGATTCGTGTGATTCATTTGATTCATTTGATTCATTTGATTCATTTGATTCATTTGATTCATTTGATTCATTTGATTCATTTGATTCATTTGATTCATATGATTCATTTGATTCATTTGATTCATTTGATTCATTTGATTCATTTGATTCATTTGATTCATTTGATTCATTTGATTCATTTGATTCATTTGATTCATTTGATTCATTTGATTCATTTGATTCATTTGATTCATTTGATTCATTTGATTCATTTGATTCATTTGATTCATTTGATTCATTTGATTCATTTGATTCATTTGATTCATTTGATTCATTTGATTCATTTGATTCATTTGATTCATTTGATTCATTTGATTCATTTGATTCGTGTGATTCATTTGATTCATTTGATTCATTTGATTCATTTGTCTCATTTGAATCATTTGTTTCATTTGATTCATTTGGTTCATTTGATTCATTTGATTCATTTGATTCATTTGATTCATTTGATTCATTTGATTCATTTGATTCATTTGATTCATTTGATTCATTTGATTCATTTGATTCATTTGATTCATTTGATTCATTTGATTCATTTGCTTCATTTGATTCATTTGAGTCATTTGATTCATTTGATTCATTTGATTAATTTGATTCATTTGATTCATTTGATTCATTTGATTCATTTGATTCATTTGATTCATTTGATTCATTTGATTCATTTGATTCATTTGATTCATTTGATTCATTTGATTGGTTTGATTTATTTGATTTGTGTGATTCATTTGATTCATTTGATTCATTTGATTCATTTGATTCATTTGATTCATTTGTCTCATTTGTCTCATTTGAATCATTTGTTTCATTTGATTCATTTGGTGCATTTGATTCATTTGATTCATTTGATTCATTTGATTCATTTGATTCATTTGATTCATTTGATTCATTTGATTCATTTGATTCATTGGATTCATTTGATTCATTTGATTCATTTGATTCATTTGATTCGTGTGATTCATTTGAATCATTTGATTCATTTGATTCATTTGGTTCATTTGATTCATTTGAGTCATTTGATTCATTTGATTCATTTGATTCATTTGATTCATTTGATTCATTTGATTCATTTGATTCATTTGATTCATTTGATTCATTTGATTCATTTGATTCATTTGATTCATTTGATTCATTTGATTCATTTGTCTCATTTGAATCATTTGTTTCATTTGATTCATTTGATACATTTGATTCATTTGATACATTTGATTCATTTGATTCATTTGATTCATTTGATTCATTTGATTCATTTGATTCATTTGATTCATTTGATTCATTTGATTCATTTGATTCATTTGATTCATTTGATTCATTTGATTCATTTGATTCATTTGATTCATTTGATTCATTTGATTCATTTGATTCATTTGATTCATTTGATTCATTTGATTCATTTGATTCATTTGATTCATTTGATTCATTTGATTCATTTGATTCATTTGATTCATTTGATTCATTTGATTCATTTGATTCATTTGATTCATTTGATTCATTTGATTCATTTGATTCATTTGATTCATTTGATTCATTTGATTCATTTGATTCATTTGATTCATTTGATTCATTTGATTCATTTGATTCATTTGATTCATTTGATTCATTTGATTCATTTGATTCTTTTGATTCATTTGATTTATTTGATTCATTTGATTCGTGTGATTCATTTGATTCGTTTGATTCGTTTGATTCGTTTGATTCATTTGATTCATTTCTCTTATTTGAATTATTTGTTTCATTTGATTCATTTGATTCATTTGATTCATTTGATTCATTTGATTCATTTGATTCATTTGATTCATTTGATTCATTTGATTCATTTGATTCATTTGATTCATTTGATTCATTTGATTCATTTGATTCATTTGATTCATTTGATTCATTTGATTCATTTGATTCATTTGATTCATTTGATTCATTTGATTCATATGATTCATTTGATTCGTGTGATTCATTTGATTCATTTTATTCATATCTTTAATTTTATGCATTTCATGTTCAGTTATTCGTTTTATTTCATTCAATTTGTTAGTATGAGTCAATTTATTCTATTAATCTTATAACTATTTCTAAATATAATCTTAATTTTTATTTAATAACCTAATCTAATTTGATTCGTGTATATTATAATTTTGGTTTACATTAATTTTTCTACTCATTTCATGAATTTAAAAACCTATTATTTTATTTATTGCTTTACTTTTTTATTTCGTTCGTTTTGTTGATTTCTGTAATTTATTCAGTTTATTCGAGATTTTATTCGTGCAAGACTAGAAACTGTTTTCATCCCACCTCTAGTTGGGTGCCTACTTCTCGTGAGTTCTGCAAACTAATCCAATAGTGAAATGTGTAAGAAATGTCTCATCTCACTGCAAGGTGGATTAAATCGGTTTTTTAAACACTTCACACTATTTTTTAATGTTATAACCTTGCATTTCATGTGCGTCATGATATCCAGAGCAATAGACCTTTCTCGTCAAAAAATTTTATATGATAGGATGCTTCCTTTTTTATCCCCAATTCGTTACTGCCTATTGCCCCGATGATTTGGTACCTCTAACTATTGAAAAAATCAAAAATAGTGCAAGCTGCTCATTTAACCCCATATTCTGAATACCTATCTTGCCTTGTTTCCCCATATTATTACACCATTTGGATGAATTTCCTGTGGGGAATACTAAAAGGATGCCAGATCCGTATATATCAGTAAATCTGCAGATTTTGCATTTTCACTGCAGATCTTTTGCAGATTACAAATATTTAGCAGAACAAAGCCTATGCCAGCCAATTTATACACCAGCCTTCAACTTTTTTGATCATTTAAATTATATACATACTACATTTCTACGTCGCATTTATTGAAGATTTTTGTAGCAATCGGCAGACTTTCATATTTTTACTGCAGGCTATTGTTTAAATAGACCTGGCATCACTGATGCTGAAATGATTCATTCATATACCTGTCAATAATATAGAGCATTGTATGACAATGTATAACACGGACTTTTAAAATTTACATTACATGAATACTTTTGATGCTCTTTGAAAGAATATCAACTCAAGAGGGATGAGGATTGGAACAATGGTAACCTGGTTCATACATTGACCAATCGGCGCTGGATGTAAAACCCGGTGGCATATGCTGAATCGTAAGATCAAGCATTGGGCTATAAAACGATTTGTACACATTTGTTTGTTTGCTCCTGGGTTAATTCCTAACAAGATGATCCGATTGATTATTCATTTTTAGGTGGTGAAGTTTACCTGAACTTTATAGGTAACGAATTCGGTCGATGATAAGTTGTTGAAATGATTTTGATCGTTCAATGCCCATATCGAAGAACGTTTCCATTGGTCAGAATGCCTACCAGCGTATGACAGCTGCAAACATGAGGGCAACAAGGTTATCGCTTTCGAATGGAACAATTATTTATTATTCGTGTTCAAGTTCCATCACCGCAAAAGTTTCGTCGATTATCGCATTGTCGTTGATTTGGCCGGCAAATGCAAAATAGCGCTCGGCACTGACGATAAGGAGTAAGAAGGATTTGATTGGAGTGATAATAATAATGCAGAGCATTATACATTCTGGTAGAATATCAGGGAGGAGAAATTATATGTAAATTTATATTATATCCCGAGTAGCCATTTTGGCACCGCAATAAAACTATCTGCTGTCTTGTTCAAATTGGCACGAAATAACTAGGCAACGAATGATAAATTTCATAGTCAATTCATTTACTTTTTCGGAAGGATAAGTAATTAGTATGTTGTGAATATATGTGTCGCCGGTGCCGTGTTATGGTGGTACCGGACGGAACCGTTGGTCAGCAGACCGTCCTTGTCGTACTGGTCATAGATGCGAGGTTTTTTCTCATCTGATAGCACTTGACCTGCTTCGGAGATCTGTCTTAACGATCTCTACTTAGCGCAGGATACGCGAAACCGCTGCTAGCTTTCGAAAGAAAATTCCTAGCTGCTGCTACTCTATCAGTCTCTCTCTCTCTCGACTGAGGACTACAATTTCGGTCGATTAAATATGCTATGAAAATTGTACTTCCTGGAATTTCATCTAACGAGATCTATTCATTGTGAGGAATTTCGCTGCGTTCCAATATTGCTTTCCTCTGTAGGTGATGATGTGTGTGGATTCACTTCGGCAGCCAGCTCTTATGTTTTGGATAATTTTGCTATATTATTCTGCTGAATAAATCATCTGCCTAAAGCCTCTACGTTATACTACGGTCACTTTAAAAACGCCCTGCTATTTAATCTTGTAGCTCTCGGCAAGTCAGTCCTGGCACTCTTCTAGACTATTCCTGGCACTATACCGCTGACGTCGCACTTATGACGGTGATCAAGCTTGGCGAGAGTGGCAGTGGTTTCGTCGGAATTGTTCACTCGACAAGCAGTAAGCGCAAGGACTCTGCTACTTATGCCTGAGCCCCTCATTGAAACCTTCGTCCTGCCGGAGTGTTAGCTTCGTCCGATACCGGAGCGTATTGCTGAACCGAAGCAGTCTGCTACTGGCGCTGCTTCCTTCGAATCGGAATCGCTGAATATTCCCGTTAGCCGAATGTCCAACGTGGCCGAAGGCAAACCGATTACAGCAACACCACCAGCCGTAGCTGACCTTTTAGCCTTTATCCAAGTCCCTGCCACTGGTATAGCGACAGACGAGTGCGGCGCAGGCTGGACCATCGGTTGACTCGGTGCCGGACGAGGCGAAACAGCTGCAACAGGAGCAGACCTAGTGTGGGGTGTAAAGGTCATCAATTCCATAGATCACCAAAATGCTCTGCGACTAACGTTGTGAACAAAACAAACCAAATGAAATTGATCGCAACAACGATAAAATAATCTAAATTCTACCCAAACATCTAACTGCCAAACATAAACCTTGAAAAAAAGGCAAAAGAAGTTTTGGTCGAATTCATTATAATTCTATTTAAAAATTTAATACTGTTTTATTTAGTTTGATTGCGCATATTGTTTACATGAGACACTCCCCTTAATTCGTTGAGTACGTATTTCACTGCCTTTATAATCCTTTTGGAATCAGTTACAATAATCCTTTATAATCATGTTATAATAAGCGTATTGCTAGTTAGGACTTTTATATCAGCCGGGCCCTTTTATAATTTGTTATAAAATCATTATCTAAATTCTTCATAATCCATTGTTACGTTATGTTTATGCACATGGCCAGATAGATAGTTTTTAACTGGGACGTGACGTGTGGATACGAAAAACCTAATGTCAATTGCAGCCAGGGGGAGCTGTCAACTGCAGCCAAAGGGAACCGTCAAATGCAGTAAGGGGGAACTGTCAAATGTAGCCAGTCCATTTAAAATATGTGAGGAAGAAAGAGTGGCTATGCCAGACAAGAGATCAAATGAACAGAAAAAAAAAACATCTACAGGTTTTGTCCCAGGATTTTAATAGGGAACATGAAAATTCGATTTGTTTGCATTTGGCAGTGGGCCTTTTTCAAATGTTTGGCTAGAAATTCCTTACTTCTACAATGAATCATGTACAATAAAAGTAAAAATGTTAAATTTAACGGAACAATGTATGATGCCGACAAAATAAAAATAAAAAATTACAGCTGAGCGACCTTGTTTGGAAAGTGTTAACATTTGGCAGCGAACCAAACCAAGTTTCTCATACTATGATCGAATCAACAAAAATTCCAAGACCATGTAAACAATCTCTGTGAACTGTCAAAAAAGTGAGGTTAAACATTATCATGCAATGTTCTCTACCGAGAGGTTCACTTTAGTTTGTTTACATAATCAATGAACTTTGTACCGCGACTCACCACTTCATTTGCCGCGTTGCCAGGAACTCAAGCAAAAATATACAAAACAGTATTGCCTAAACACACATTTTGAGTCCCACCATTCTTGCAAAGGTGAAAAAAATACTCAACATTCTTGCATTTTTCAAATTTAAAAAAATCATTAAAAAATCATGATAGCTCCAAATAGTCTCATTTCAACGGCAATATTCTTAAAAATGTGCAGTCTTTTGAATAAAAATAAGAAAAAGGGGGTTAGGTCGGACGAGAAAGGTCTATTGTTTAACATTCTGGTTGCAGTTGAAAACTGGATAATCCAACCAGCGACAATCGTTTTTTCTCTGGTTCTGAACAATGGAATCACGTCGGAAGTAGTCGCATTCTTCATATAATGATGCGCTAGAATGCGCATGACGTTGTAAATTAGCACTGAACAAGAGAGAAAACGTTTGTCGCTGGTTGGATTTTCCTGTTTTCGATAGTATTTAATAAATACACAAATGGTAAAAAATACTGCAACATTATACAGGAGAAATAAAGTCAATGACTGGTAGGTCACGCCAGCCGCTAAACGATAAACTTGGTTGCATGTAAAAATTAAAAATCCTACCTCTTGAACGATTTTGCCTTTGTACTTATAACTATAAATCTATCCATGTATTACTTCTACAAAGGATAGAGAACCGATTGAACGATTCAATGATTGAATATGATGATTGAATTAAGATTAGACTCATCGAGTGGTTCGCAAACCAAAACAAAAATATTCCAATCTGATTTACTCACAACGAAACATCATTCTTAGAAAATATTGAAAGAATGAGAGGCTCCCCGCTTTAGAATAAACGAGAGTCAATAGACCTTTCTCGTCCGACCTAACCCCCTTTTTCTTATTTTTATTCAAAAGACTACACATTTTTAAGAATATTGCCGTTGAAATGAGACTATTTGGAGCTATCGTGATTTTTAATGATTTTTTTAAATTTGAAAAATGCAAGAATGTTGAGTATTTTTTTCACCTTTGCAAGAATGGTGGGACTCAAAATGTGTGTTTAGGCAATACTGTTTTGTATATTTTTGCTTGAGTTCCTGGCAACGCGGCAAATGAAGTGGTGAGTCGCGGTACAAAGTTCATTGATTATGTAAACAAACTAAAGTGAACCTCTCGGTAGAGAACATTGCATGATAATGTTTAACCTCACTTTTTTGATAGTTCACAGAGATTGTTTACATGGTCTTGGAATTTTTGTTGATTCGATCATAGTATGAGAAACTTGGTTTGGTTCGCTGCCAAATGTTAACACTTTCCAAACAAGGTCGCTCAGCTATAATTTTTTATTTTTATTTTGTCGGCATCATACATTGTTCCGTTAAATTTAACATTTTTACTTTTATTGTACATGATTCATTGTAGAAGTAAGGAATTTCTAGCCAAACATTTGAAAAAGGCCCACTGCCAAATGCAAACAAATCGAATTTTCATGTTCTCTATTAAAATCCTGGGACAAAACCTGTAGATGTTTTTTTTTTCTTTTTTTCTGTTCATTTGATCTCTTGTCTTGCATAGCCACTCTTTCTTCCTCACATATTTTAAATGGACTGGCTACATTTGACAGTTCCCCCTTACTGCATTTGACGGTTCCCTTTGGCTGCATCAGACAGCTCCCCCTGGCTGCAATTGACATTAGGTTTTTTCGTATCCACACGTCACGTCCCAGTTAAAAACTATCTATCTGGCCATGTGCATAAACATAACGTAACAATGGATTATGAAGAATTTAGATAATGATTTTATAACAAATTATAAAAGGGCCCGGTTGATATAAAAGTCCTAACTAGCAATACGCTTATTATAACATGATTATAAAGGATTATTGTAACTGATTCCAAAAGGATTATAAAGGCAGTGAAATACGTACTCAACGAATTAAGGGGAGTGTCTCATGTAAACAATATGCGCAACCAAACTAAATAAAACAGTATTAAATTTTTAAATAGAATTATAATGAATTCGACCAAAACTTCTTTTGCCTTTTTCTCAAGGTTTATGTTTGGCAGTTAGACCCTGTTCAAATGTTTGGGTAGAATTTAGATTATTTTATCGTTGTTGCGATCAATTTCATTTGGTTTGTTTTGTTCACAATGTTAGTCGCAGAGCATTTTGGTGATCTATGGCAATTGATGACCTTTACACCCCATACTAGGTCTGCTCCTGTTGCAGCTGTTTCGCCTCGTCCGGCACCGAGTCAACCGATGGTCCAGCCTGCGCCGCACTCGTCTGTCCCTATGCCAGTGGCAGGGACTTGGATAAAGGCTAAAAGGTCAGCTACGGCTGGTGGTGTTGCTGCAATCGGTTTGCCTTCGGCCACGTTGGACATTCGGCTAACGGGAATATTCAGCGATTCCGATTCGAAGGAAGCAGCGCCAGTAGCAGACTGCTTCGGTTCAGCAATACGCTCCGGTATCGGACGAAGCTAACACTCCGGCAGGACGAAGGTTTCAATGAGGGGCTCAGGCATAAGTAGCAGAGTCCTTGCGCTTACTGCTTGTCGAGTGAACAATTCCGACGAAACCACTGCCACTCTCGCCAAGCTTGATCACCGTCATAAGTGCGACGTCAGCGGTATAGTGCCAGGAATAGTCTAGAAGAGTGCCAGGACTGACTTGCCGAGAGCTACAAGATTAAATAGCAGGGCGTTTTTAAAGTGACCGTAGTATAACGTAGAGGCTTTAGGCAGATGATTTATTCAGCAGAATAATATAGCAAAATTATCCAAAACATAAGAGCTGGCTGCCGAAGTGAATCCACACACATCATCACCTACAGAGGAAAGCAATATTGGAACGCAGCGAAATTTCTTACAATGAATAGATCTCGTTAGATGAAATTCCTTGTAGTCCTCAGTCGAGAGAGAGACTGATAGAGTAGCAGCAGCTAGGAATTTTCTTTCGAAAGCTAGCAGCGGTTTCGCGTATCCTGCGCTAAGTAGAGATCGCTAAGACAGATCTCCGAAGCAGGTCAAGTGCTATCAGATGAGAAAAAACCTCGCATCTATGACCAGTACGACAAGGACGGTCTGCTGACCAACGGTTCCGTCCGGTACCACCATAACGCGGCACCGGCGACTCATATATTCACAACATACTAATTACTTATCCTTCCGAAAAAGTAAATGAATTGACTATGAAATTTATCATTCGCTGCCTAGTTATTTCGTGCCAATTTGAACAAGACAGCAGATAGTTTTATTGCGGTGCCAAAATGGCTACTCGGGATATAATATAAATTTACATATAATTTCTCCTCCCTGATATTCTACCAGAATGTATAATGCTCTGCTTTATTATTATCACCCCAATCAAATCCTTCTTACTCCTTATCGTCAGTGCCGAGCGCTATTTTGCATTTGCCGGCCAAATCAACGACAATGCGATAATCGACGAAACTTTTGCTGTGATGGAACTTGAACACGAATAATAAATAATTGTTCCATTCGAAAGCGATAACCTTGTTGTCCTCATGTTTGCAGCTATCATACGCTGGTAGGCATTCTGACCAATGGAAACGTTCTTCGATATGGGCATTGAACGATCAAAATCATTTCAACAACTTATCATCGACCGAATTCGTTACCTATAAAGTTCAGGTAAACTTCACCACCTAAAAATGAATAATCAATCGGATCATCTTGTTAGGAATTAACCCAGGAGCAAACAAACAAATGTGTACAAATCCTTATCCATCATCCAGAAAGCAATCGTTTTATAGCCCAATGCTTGATCGTACGATTCAGCGTATGCCACCGGGTTTTACATCCAGCGCCGATTGGTCAATGTATGAACCAGGTTACCATTGTTCCAATCCTCATCCTCTTGAGTTGATATTCTTTCAAAGAGCATCGAAAGTATTCATGTAATGTAAATTTTAAAAGTCCGTGTAAACAAGTCTTAGGTAAACAAGCACACCGAACTGTCAGAAAAGTGAGGTTATACATTGTCATACAATGCTCTATATTATTGACAGGTATATGAATGAATCATTTCAGCATCAGTGATGCCAGGTCTATTTAAACAATAGCCTGCAGTAAAAATATAAAAGTCTGCCGATTGCTACAAAAATCTTCAATAAATGCGACGTAGAAATGTAGTATTTATATAATTTAAATTATCAAAAAAGGCTGGTGTATAAATTGGCTGGCATAGGCTTTGTTCTGCTAAATATTTGTAATCTGCAAAAGATTGTGAAAATGCAAAATCTGCAGATTTACTGATATATACGGATCTGGCATCCTTTTAGTATTCCCCACAGGAAATTCATCCAAATGGTGTAAAAATATGGGGAAACGAGGCAAGATAGGTATTCAGAATATGGGGTTAAATGAGCAGCTTGCACTATTTTTGATTTTTTCAATAGTTAGAGGTACCAAATCATCGGGGCAATAGGCAGTAACGAATTGGGGATAAAAAAGGAAGCATCCTATCATATAAAATTTTTTGACGAGAAAGGTCTATTGAGTGCCGCACAGCTGCTTTCGCGAATAAGCTTTGTGACTAGCTTAGTGTATACTTCCTGGCGTTGACTTCTTGAGACAAACACAGCGGTTAATTGCATGAGATATATCAGGAGATGAATGCAGTGGAATGAATTTCGAATGTATTTTCCCATACCTGATTGTGAGACAAAATATTGCGAGCTAAGTGAACTTGATTGGGTGAGTACATTTGATGGGGAGTTGTGAGATGACAGATGTTGTTTTCTCTCCGCTCTCGAGGTTTTTAAATTGGAAGTTTTGACTGTATGCAATATTCCAGCGTAAGGGGAACTCAAGCCATCTACATCTGTGCGATGATTTACTGTGTTTGCAGTGTTGTTTATATGGCACATCTCCAGTATAGGTAGAACACTGGTGCGGTAGCTCCAATCTAAGATTGTGGTTTTGGTTGAATCAAAGCTGTGTTGGTACTCTACGATATGATCGATGAGAGCTGTTGTTTCCCGAGGCTTTCCAATGTTAGTATTTGTGGTTGCTGTTGGGATTTATGAGTGTTTAATTATATTTGACTTGTGTCCATTCAGTCGGATTTTCAGTTGATTTCTGGTCATACCAATATACACCATTTGACATGCGGTGCATGGGATGCTGTATATGACACGGGACTGCTGCAGGGGAGGCTTTTTGTTGTTAGAACTGATTTCGGTGTTATTTTTGCAAATAAGTTATCTTCTTTGAGGATCTTCGCTATTGCTGGACTGAGTTGCGTGATGTATGGTATGGACCGGTAAACGATGCTGGGTTGTGCTATGCTGGATCTGGCGGGTGTGCTTTGTTGGCCGGTTGTGTTTAAGTACATATCAGGATTTTCGTGCTGTGAATCATGGCAAGCGGCTATGCTGGTGGGTTGTTTTGGTTTGTCTGTGCGGTTTAGTAGACGGTTTATGAGAGCCGTTGGATAGTTGTTTTGGCGCTGGTGCTGGAAAATAATGTGTTTTTGTTGATTCATAGGAGTGTTGGTTGAGATTTGTGTGACTCGCTTGATAAAGTTGGCTGCGACATTAATTTTAATGAACATCGGGTGAAAGGAATGGTAATTCAGAAGTCATCCAGATGAGATTGGTTTGGAATACCATTGTGTGGTGATGGTTTGATTGGAATTGCGAATAACAAGGGTGTCCAGAAAGGAGTTTTTGGTCATTTTCTTCTTCCATTGTAAATTGCAGATATGGGCTGAAGCTGTTGAAGGTTTCCAGTGTTTTGGTTATTTCAGTTTTTGTAAACGCAAGAATAAAGTCGTCTACATACTTCCTAATCACACGGAGCTCGAAACGTAAATTTTTAGTGACGGTGTTTACTAAGGTTTCAAGAACCAACTCTGCCAGAATGGGAGATAATGGGCTGCCCATGGCAGTACCGAATGTCTGTTGGTAATATTTGTCAAGAAGTCGGAAATAGCTGCTGTCGATACAGAACTCGGTGATTTCCAGGAACAAATCTAGGCTGATATTTGTGTGATAGCTTATGATATCCCACTGCATGATGATGTCATGTAGCACCAAATCTTTTGGAATGTTGGTAAATAGAGAGACCACATCAAACGATACCATTAAGTAGCCTGAGGGAGGGTTATCTTGTTGATATACTGGACAAATTCGAAGCTGTCTATGATGCTGTATTTGCTATGTGTGCTGTGTTTAAGGATATCGGCTATTAGTTTCGACAAATTGTATGTAGGAGCTGTTATGGTAGGTGCTACAGGCCGTAACGGTAGATCGGGTTTGTGGGCTTTAGGTTGTCCATATATTGATGGACATACCGCTGAAGTTGTCTGAAGTTGGTTTGCCATCCTCTTGTCAATCAGTTTTAGGTGTAGCAACCGAGAGACGATGGTGTTGTTTTTTCGTTGATATGATGGAGTTGGATCTCTGGACCGGATTCGGTATGAGGAACCTTCAAGAAGTTGTAACATTTTTCGCTCGTAGTCTGCACTGTACATCAGAACCATGCTTTTGCCTTTAGCGGATTCTAAAATGTAAATGTCTTTGTGTTCAGATAGGAATTTTCTGATGCTTATAGCCGCGCTGTTGCAAAAACTGAGCTTACGACACATTGACAATGAACGATAGACTATAGTGAGTTTAGCATAAAATATTATACATAACATACATAAGTACACGTGCTTGAGTTCCACTTACGCTGGAATATTGCATACAGTCAAAACTTCCAATTTAACCCTTTCATGCCCAACTTTTTTCTAGTGCATGTAGGGTTTCAAAACTATTTTTTCTTTAAAACGCTGGGGTCAAGAAACTCCAAAAACCATTTTTCATAAAAGTAGGTGCTTTCCTTGCAGTGCTACAAGCTGCTCAATGTTTACCTTCTAATGCTCACTGCAATTCTCCTAGAATATTTACAATAGTCCAACTGCGTGGAAAACGTAGCCAAAAATAGTCCAAATTCAAAAGTTTTATTAGTTTTCATTAATATTGCAACATAAAGAAGTTATATGAAAAATTAATTTTCCGCCGTCAACGTAAACAGTCCCTGGCAGCACTGCTCCATCGAAGTTTAATCAGACTAATTGCAATAACATCATTTCTAGAGCTGATCCGTGTAACCGTTAATACTCAAATGAAAGCCAATAGTCACATTTATTAGCCTTACTTGTTTTTGTGAGTAAATCTTGCCCCAATCAAAAGTTATAGCTGTTTAAAAACGTTGTTGTCCACAAACAACATGGGCATGAATGGGTTAAAAAGCTCGAGAGCGGAGAGAAACAACTATTCGGTGCTATAATTTTTATGTTCGGCTCGAGCTTTTGTCACCCTGCGCAGGGAATTTAGGCGTTTACTCACTCTCTGAATTACTCGCCGACCATCTCCCTCTGTTTTCGATGCGCACTCACAGCATCAAACGTCGCCGGCTGCTTGTGTTGCGCTGCTGATCCCAAATTCGACGATGACAATTCAGCGACGAAACTGCTGTTTTGTGCTTTCTAGCGCCAAGACTGTTGTTGAGGTCATAGCGTGGGTTTAGGTTAACTGCTGGTAGTGTCGGACCTCTGGACAGCGTACCAGCAACAAAATACGGATGTTAGGGATCCGGTTGACGGCGTTTACTGATACGAATCCAGAGTGTGGTGGCAGGAGGTGGATGATCTTTGCTGGTAGTGCGGTTGTAGCTTCGCCAGACGCAGAATCTGCAATTAAAAGCCGTCGCACGGCAAGTCGACGGTTCGAGCTCATTGCTGCTATACAATTATTTAGCTTTTATTTTACCTTTTTGCCTTTCTCAATAGAAAGGTATTGCAATTGCTCTGAAAACCGACTTTTTAACGGAGGCCCGGAGGGCCGAGTGACATATACCATTCGATTCAGTTCGTCGAGTTCGGCAAATGTCTGTGTGTATGTATGTGTGTGTATGTATGTGTGTGTATGTGCGAAGAACACAATCTCACTCACTTTTCTCAGAGATGGATGAACCGATTTTTACAAACTTAGTCCCAAATGAAAGGTGCAACGTTTCCATAGGCTGCTATTGAATTTCTAATGGATCCGACTTCCGGTTCCGGAATTACAGGGTGATGAGTACGATCACGCAGAAAACGTCGATTTTAAGAAATTCTGCAATGAATGTATAATGGTGAAAATTTTTCCAAAATGTGACCACAACTGCTTCGATTTGTAGTACTAGGTCATTAACAGCCATTCAAAGTCTCTTTGGTCACATTGGCCACCATCATCGGTTCCGGAAGCCCCGGCGGAAGTATCCAAATTCAGACTAACAGTCACATCGGTTTCTCGGAGGTGGCTAGACCGAATCAACCAAACTTAGTCTCAAATGAAAGATGTTGCGTCCCCGTAAATGGCTATTAAATTTTATCCCCAACCGACTTCCGGTTCCGGAGTTACGGGTTGTGGCGTGCGATCACATAGCAAATTGTGATTCAAACCGATACCCCGATGAAAGCAAAAAAGGTAAAAATTTCGCTAAAATGTCTCTCAAATAACTTAACTTTGCAGTTCTAGGTCACCGACGGCCAAACAAACTTTCGTTGACTACATTGACCACCATAGACGGTTCCGGAAGTGCCCGGGAAAAGCGGCCATCTTTCATAACTAGCAAACTCATATCAGTTTCTCGGAAATGGTTGGGCCGATTTTCACAAACTTAGTCCCAAATGATAGCTATATTATCCCCACAGATGTCTGTAAAATTTCGCACGGACCGCTTGTATGGTTCCGGAAATATAGACTGAACGGTCCGGTCACACATGAAATTCCCATATAAGCCGGAACTCAAATTTTTTTTCAAAGGGGGGACCCCATGAAATTTCAGAAATCGAATTCGTATTTTTGATGCCAAACATCTTTAAAATGCATGAAACGTCGAGATTTTATGTTATCACGAAATTTTTTTTTTTTTAAATCGATTTTTTGGGACTTTGCCGATTTCGCACCTTTTTTCAGTTCAATATTACCGTGGCTGTTTTTTCTTTTTCAAAATTTTAGAACTCGAATGATGATTTATTTTCCTGTATATAGTTGTCATGTGATGTACAATAATAAAATGTAATATATGCATTTAAAAGCTTTTAATGAATATAAACAACGCACACATTCTCGTGATTCATGATTGAGAAAGGCACAATTGCACCGCTAGGTGGATTAAAATAGGTTTTTATCCTCGCACTTGTTCGCAAAGTCTCCACACATGTATCGCTTCTCCTAACTGCGCAAACACTATCCAATGAAGTGATACTTTGTAAGCTAAGCTAATCAAGAAAAAACTCATGTTTAAACAAACCTTACGACCAACGCGGAAACAACACAAACACTCTAGGTTCTTCCACTGTTCTAATTGAAATGGCTAGTCAGAGAAACTGTTAACCCTCAGATCCAAAGAGTTTTTGGGTTTTTAAAACCCGAAATTCTTTCCCAAAACTATTTACATTTGTTTGGAATCGATCCCTATCTCGTTTCCTCTTTAATCATTCACGTCTAACCATCCCATCCATCCAATTTTCAGTGATCTTCAGGTCCTAGTTGGAGAAACAAGAGCACGACCAATAAGTCGGTACTTCGTATCGCCTGTAAGTTCAACGTCCGCGCTATAGCAAAGAGAAAACGACATGAAGAGAAACGTCGTTTGGCTTGCACGCAAGCAGAATATTTGTTCTAGCCGCCCGGTATTTATTCTTTATCATAGGAGATGGAAGCAGTGAACAGCCTATATTTACAGCAGGGCGCGGCAGTTACTGAATAGGAAGCTATTTTAAAATCTGGTACACGCGATCGCTGCCTGAGTTATTAAATTTAAAATGTAATGTAAACAAAACAATATAATCAAATACAAAATTAAATGTAAAAAACTATGCAAAATACAAGTTTCTCTATCAGCACATCTACTTTGATGTATCGTATATTATGATTCATTTTTTTAGGATACGAAAAGAAACAAACGAGAAACAAAACCGTTAAAACATAAAATTTAATTGCGCAATTCTCTTCTGAAAGTTTTACAGACTTGTGATTACCAACTCTACCAAACGTATCATATACTAACAATAAATGTGCATTCTTTTAGTTATTTTTTTAGAATGGAAACATCACAAAAGATTATCAACATCTCAATACCCATTAGTTTCAGGTTCTCGTTTTAACTCTAATTTAAGATATTCATCACGACTTCGATGATTGCCAGGTAACAAAACATTTGTTTTCGGATGCCGGTTGTCAGGTGCATGTACAGGATACATTACGGAAGACGTCGGTGTGTTGTATGGGTTATTGTAGACATCACCGTTATGAGGTACATAATTTTGAACATTTTTGCTTCGTTGGAAATTATTTTCTGTTGAAGTGATATTGTGGTTATTTGTATCTTCAATCAATGTTGATGCCATTATGTTGTTACCACCCTCGATATGGCATAACTCGATTGCATTACAAGTTGAGGTCGCAGGATTTTCGTGTGTATGCTCCATCGTATCATCTTGGGGTTGATTGTCGCCAGGAATCATGTGGATTAGACTATTAGCGCTATTCGGGAAGCTATTCAATGGAGGTGTAGGCGGTGTTGCATTTTCAACAGGTTCTCCTGTAGATTGAAAAGACGTTAAAAACAAATTAACCCTACGATTAGTAATTTTACAAACCTCCAAGTAGCATTTCTTGTAACAAACTGTCTATGTGAGCAACACCAAACATTTTAGCCAGTTCAATCTGCTGAATCATTTGCCAAGTAATTGATTGGAGTACTGGCAGTATGAGCAAAATCTCTCCAAAGCGTCCTCTAAACAGGAGAAAAAATTGTGTCTTTTAATGCCTGATATTTATGGAAAGATTAGTTGTAAAAGCTGTTTTCAACATTAAACAATATCGTTTATCCAGATCGATCGCTGTGACAGCAGAGAAAACAAACGCTTGAGTTATGTTTTCACCGCAGTCATTTTTTTTATTAGTCTATATTCGAAATTAAAAATATAACCATATATACATTACTCCGCGGTAAAATCAGTGCTGGAGGCCGGGGCTTGAGGCCAAATGGACCAACTACTGCTGTCTAAAGAAATAAAGAAGTATCAACATAGCAGCTTCCAATTTTCTAATTGTAAACACCTTTCAACTATAGAGAAAGAGCTTTAATGCGTTGCGTTGCGTTGCGTTGTGACGATGATTTTGGTGGATTGCACACTGACTTCATCATGTTTGACTGCTGATTATCTAATAAGAGTTGCTTAGGAAGTGGTAAGTAGGAATTCATACCAATCCGACCCATATTAAAACCTCAACAGCATGATAGCCATCATTGCCGGCCGCCCCCATCTCCATCGTTCACGGGGAAGGATAAAGGATAAGGTAGACGGGAAGTGTTGATGCTCCACCTACTTAACGGAAGGACGACGATTCATCAGACTCTTCCATAGGTGTCGCGGAGTTTGTGGTTTGGAAGGGTATCAGGTCTAGGATTCGCTCCAAGCAAACGATGCGACCTGTAAAGCATATTTTATTAGGTAGTTGTTTAGTTAGTCTTCGAGTGCACGATCACTCGAAAAAGAGATGATCTTGTTTAGTTTTTGGTTATTTTTAAACTCTGGGCAGCCGGCTACCGAGAGTATACTATGTTCCCTAAACAAAAACAATTTGAACTCCACACAGCCGATCGTGGGAGTATTGCCTGGAAAAGCTAATCTTATCTGCGTAATGGGCCGGATCACTATTTATTGCAACAGTATTTGGACAGAACTCGCTACTTCTTCTCTACGATATATTTATTGGCTTGAAAACTACCAAGTGACAGCATATTATACTGGCAAAAATAGCGCGAGATGTTATAAATCAAGGAAAGTATTTCTTATTTTCCATATCGGATTGTTTGTGGAATACAAGTATACGAGCGATAATACCGAACACTGAAGGGAAATATAAAGGATTGTTAACCTGATGCACGGGCTTGTTAGCAATAACGGAGCTTTAAATTAGGTTCATAAAAATAGACGCGGCGAATTTTCAATACGTATTGACCCGTGTTCATAGATACTAGTTAGATTAGTCGTATTGGGGCTAATTTCCGATCAACTTTCATTTTTACGGCAATGACTTAGACTCGCGTGGAGGCATGAGATAGGAAACTTGTAAGAATTTTGCTATCCCACCGTTTGACTACCAGAATGGATGGGAGAACAGTAATACTAGCAAATACCGACTACCATAAGAGCGGTGCAAATTTGAACGAGTGACGTAGAGTACTGTACTGAAAAAAGGACCAGGAGTGCGATTTTACGAAGTTTTAGCTTCCGATGGCCCTACATTTTCTGACAAAGTGAAGTTCTTGAATGTTGAGATTTTTATTACTGTTTAGAAAAGCAAAAGTATCATAAAGCTAGTGTCAGGCCTTCATGAGACCTCAAGAAGTCACTTTTGGAGGTATTCGTAAATGTAGATTTGTCTGTAGACGGTTCCAAATATAATAGAAAAATACCTAATTTAACACAACTACAGATCACTTGCAACATAAAAAGCTTTTTGTGAAATTCGACAGCTCCATCTTAGGCCAATTCAATAAATTTCCTACATGAAAGTTTCCATTTTTTAAAAACGGTTTTTAAACCAAAGCTTTGGAAGTTAAACCTTGGCGTGGAAGTGCCGGTATATTAATATATTCTGTTACTTAGTGTAGAATTAGATTTCGTCATTTACGGCTAATATACAACCGCCAGAAGAAACTTAAAACGTTGGTACACAATCAAGAAAGGCGAATCAGAAAAGGTGAGTATATGTCAGTGATTCACTAAATACAGACTGGAAAGAGGGTAATATGGAAAACCTTAAGGTCCGTCCAGATTAAGTCTTCGGTACGGAGCAAAACCTCGGCCTAGGAACTCCTAGCATGTTGTTAGTCGCCTCTTACGACATGGGAGCAGTTCCCAGAGGTTCTATTCTTGGTTGAAACAGTGCAAAAAGATTTCAGCCCGCCGGACACCACACGGCTTTCAACTATAGAGAAAGAGCTTTAATTTATATTAACTAAAGCATAAGCATAAACATAAGGGATCGTCCGTGGTTGCTACTCCGTTACTGATCAGAACCAATTGAGATTGGAAAATGTTCATTGGAACAACATGCTTGGGACTAGCATGATGAACCACATTGTGCAATCTATATTGATCCCTGCATGCTAATCAATACCAATTCTGGGCAGCCAGCTGCCGAGAATTTCGGAAAATTATCTTTTTTCTGTATTAATCTGATTGACCAAATAAGAAACTTGAACTCCGGATAGCCGACTATGAGGAGCATTGCTTATATTTCAAATAATCGATAACGTTCAATTTTCTATTGCGCGGCGAATTTTTCGTGGTTTCTGTCTGTCTAATTTATTCCGGCGATTGTTCAAATAAAATGCGAAACGTTATGCAACATACACTTACGAGATTTACTCTTTTCTTATATCGTGATTACATGCTGATATTCTTGTAGATAGCAAGAATTTCCCATTCTAATATGTTCGTAGTAAGAGGGATACTTTTGCCAATACTGATCGGAAGAATAACAAACAACAAGAATGGAAAACCGTATTACTTTTATAGCAGACGGATGTGTGGATAGAAAGTCAAGTAAATATTTCCTGCGCGCGGTTTAAAGATTGTAGTGTCAACTACTGTTTATGATAAGTATGGTATTAGTGAAATCAAAAACATGAAATAGTTGACAGTATTACAGATACGAATAGAGCCACAGAATAAACCCGTTTCACCTGTAGAAACGGAAAGGAGAAAGAAATAGCCGAATGAATGCGTACCTTCATTACGAGGCATCAGTCTAGGGTAAAAATATCAAAAAAGGGTGTAATGTGCGTTCACGTTTCATGAGCTCCGCAAACCAATGAACAATCCAACAGTGACACGTGCAAGAAACGTCCCATCACAGTGCCAGGAAGATTAAGTCAGTCCTTCACCACTCATACACATCTGCAATCAGAATAAAAGCAAGGGAACATTCATATTTTAACGTGCAAATTGCCCGAAATTGACTCTCCCTCCCCCATGTAATAAATTGTCTCCCCTATTACGTAACAAATTCATGTAAAATTTGTTTCTACAGTGAAAACATGTTAGGTAATGTTCTAACTTACTCCCCCTCCTCCACGTCACAATTTACCGAACCCCCATCCTCCTAAACGCGTTACGTAATTTATGAAATTTCCTACCCAAACTTTTCACATAGACGAATTTCGCGCCAACTCGAACAAATGTTGGCAGCACCCTCTCAGATTTTGATGAAACTTTCTGTACATGAAGACACAAAAAGCCACTTTGCATACTTTGTTTTTCCAAAAATGATCTATACTGTCTTTTAAGAAGGGCCAAACTTTTTTTACCAATTTTTTTCAAATGGCTATAGTCTAAAAATGACAAATCCTACTAAAAAGGTTGTAGGAGTGATTTTCACAAAATTAGTCAAATTTTTGAATAAAAATATTGAAAAAATTCGTCATCGTCTTCTACACTGAAACAAATCGATTTTAAAAATTTAAAGTCGATTTACAAAAAAAATCCTATTTTTGATTTGGGTAAAATTTTGTTCCAAGATAGGTAATTATGTTCCCTACCTACCGTCAAAACTTTAAGTTGGGCACTTTCAAGGAAAAAAAGTTATTTGAAAAAAACTTTTACTTGTCAAAGCTGAATTTTTTGCTTCTGTGTATTTTTTATCGAAAACTAAACCAATGAAAGTCATATACATCTCAGAATCCATTTTCCCAACTTCTAGTTGCGTGAAACATGCAAAAAGTATCAATAACGAATTTGGTATATATTCATAACAAACTTGAATGAAGACAGAAAGACTGGAAGATTGGAAGACGGCAATTCATTTGTTCATTTCAAAAATGATAAATTTTATGAAACAATTGACAAACTTTTCTAAAATTTATTTTATGTCTGATAGAGCAGCAGACAATACAAAAATAAGAAAAACTTCGCAAGCTTGTGTAGATTCCAGTCAAAGTACGAATTAAGTGCAGAACGGCATTTTTTGCAACATTCCATGAAAAAGGACCCTGTGATGCTATTGGTGGCACTCTAAAGCGAATGGCAAAAGGAGCCAGTCTTGCTTGCGACCATGAAAATACCACAACAACTCCCCGAATGTTATATAACTGGGAAATTGAACAAACAAATACAAATATCAAAATTAAATTTCTGCTACATACTAGAACAAAATGTCAGAACTGCATAATAACGCAGAATCAATATCTGATACTCAGAAACTCCGCAGTTTTGTGCCTATTCCTGTTGACAAAGTAGAGGCGAAAAGGTTAGAATTCAAAAGTTGATCCAAAAATATTTTCCTTGTATAGAAATAATACAAAATAGCACGAAAGAATTTAGTTTTAAAAGAAATGTTATATATAAAAATAAATAAATATTTATGTAAAATTCAATACATAATGTTATGGTGGTTATTTCTTTCCCTGATCCATCCTCAGCATTAAACAAGAAAATAAAGAAGTAATAATGGAATATTTGTTAAATAGCATAAACTCTTTTCAATGGGATTCTTGATTAAGGGGTTTCATACCTTTTTGGGATAAAGATGTCAAAAAAGTTTGAATTTACGTAAAGGCATAAAGCAATGATTTCATTACATCACACTTATAGTATTTTGGAAGTACATTTTTCAGTGAAATAAACAAGTATAAGATTATAAAAATATATTGATATTTGGTGGAGTTATGGCTTTTCCCCTAAACCCCTTTTTTAAGAGGTTTGAGGTGATCACGATTGAAGACCAATAGATCATCTAAAATCCCAAAACTCAAAAACTTTCATAAGTATAAGAGTATTCCTCGTACCTTAAAGATTAGTTGAATAAATAATAGTTCTTTCCTGCATTCGAGAACGTTTTTAGTAAAAAAAATCGCTGTTTTAAGCGCAAAAAATTGTAATAAAAATTTCTTATTCATGAAACAAAAATGTATGCATAAAAAACGAATCTTTAATGTACGAGAAAAATTAATTACGATCAATTGAAAAAATTAAGAAAATCTGTTTAGTAGATTTTCGGCAATCGTGATCACGGAAAAACCATTTTTAGTAAAACGACATTTCGAGATAATCGAGTTTAAAATTTCGAATTACTACTGCTCTTGGTAGATGAAGCGCGCTTGGAAGCGCTGTAACTTTCGATCTATTTCTCGGATCTCTATACAAATTTGGGAAAACATTCTCGAAGAGTTGTACTTTCAGATAAAGTAATAAAAAAATTCCGATTTTATGAAAAATGAAAACGCATGTATCCCCTTAATAAAAATATATGTACTTAGTTGCTAAATTAAACAATATCTTCTCACAAACTGAGTTTTATTGCATTCTGAGATGATTATGACTTTCATTGGTTTAGTTTCCGATAAAAAAAACTGAAGAAAAAAAATCAGTTTGGACAAGGAAAAGTTTTTTTCAAATAACTTTTTTTCCTTGAAAGTGCCCAAATTGAAATTTTGACGGTAGGTAGGGAACATAATTACCTATCTTGGAACAAAATATAAATCAAAAATAGTTTCTTTTAGTAAATCGACTTTAAATTTTTAAAATCGATTTGTTTCAGTGTAGAAGACGATGAAGAATTTTTTCAATATTTTTATTCAAATAATTTTGTGAAAATCACTCCTACAACATTTTTTAGTAGGATTTGTCATTTTTAGACTATAGCCATTTGAAAAAAATTTGCAAAAAAAGTTTGGCCTTTTTCAAAAGACAGTCTAGATCATTTTTGGAAAAACAAAGTATGCAAAGTGGCTTTTTGTGACAAAGTCTTCATGTGCCGAAAGTTTCATTAAAATCTGAGAGAGTACTGCCAACTCTGAATACGATTTGGCGCGAAATTAACAGTATGGCTCAGATTCTGTCAGTCTATTGCCCTGTTCACGCGGCCACTACCCAATACGGCCAATATAGGCTCATAAAAGTACATAAAGAGACTACTATGACTACCAAAAATTTATTTTTGTACACGTGTGCCACCTCAAACTCAATTACAGGTTTGTCTCACACACCAAAATCAAGCGGTTGGTATTAGCTTGTCATATGTCCAAACCTTTGTTCAATCATCAACCATGCATATAAACATGCATACATCAGGTGCGTACACCACCGGGAAGATGCGTACAAAGCAAAATGTGCGAATACCAGTAACTATGAATGGAAAGAGAGTACCAGTGTTACCAATCTACGAGAACGCGAGAGGGAAGACTGAAAAAGTGCAAAATCCAATTGGACCCTTCCGCCATAAACCCGGAGCACTATTTAGACTCTCGGTGAAAATGAACGTGAACATGGGTTGAATCTCTTCCATTGTTCACGGTGGACGACATCGTGAACAGTTTCATCAGCGAACAACGACTTCATGCTCAACTGGCAGTTTACAGTTTGTCAGAATTCAATCTGGTATTCGTAGGCGACCGATTCACCATGAACAGCGATGATATTTATATTCACCACTCCGCATCAATTCCGTCCATCGTCGCGTTTACACTCCCGGTCAGTGATGCCACAAGTACAGATTTATCTAGAAAGGTACAGATTTTTGAAGCGTTTTTGGTACAGATTCTGTACGGTACAGATTACAGATTTTTGTAAAAAAGTACAGATTGGTACAGATTTTTTTAGATGACAGAAGAGTAAAATAATTTAACCTTGCGATGCATCCCATAATGTGCACAAAGAGCGAAACACAAAAAAGAGCGGCACAAGAACATTGCGATGTGGAGATCACCCGCCCAAAGAGAAACTTGAAAACGAAAAAGAGAAAGAGCTGTGCACCAAGAGATGCAAAATTTCGCACATTGAGTCACCTTGAAGAGCCACTTTTTTGTGCCTCCCCTCACTGGCAAACAGGGAGGAAGGGGAATCAAACTATTCAGATTCAGATAGAGATTGATCGGAAGAACGTTTTTAAAATGTTTTTTGGTTGTCTTCTCTGCTTCCGTGCGCATGGGACCATGATGCACACTAAAGAGCCTCTTTATTTCTACTCTTTGAGGTGTGCGGTCATGGAGTACAATGCACACATGGGAGCAAAGCACAGGAGTGAAGAGGTTTATTGTGAAAGAGAAGAGTCAAAATTTCTGGTTTGATTTCCCCAAATGAAAAATATGTAAAAAAAAAATGATTTTTTTCTAAACAACCTTGTTATTGTTTCGGTACAGAATCCGGTACAGATTTTTCTATAGCAGAGTACAGATAGGAAAGATTTTTCAACTCCCGGTACAGATTTAATTGTGGCAACACTGCTCCCGGTGAACAAGTGAATAGACCTTTCTTGAAAGACCTAACTCCCATTTTTCTTAATTTTTATCGAAAGAGTTCCTATTTTTATGGACATTTCTGTTGAAAAAACGCTTTTAATCCACCTTACAGTGTGATGAGACATTTCTTATAACTCTTATCACTCTCTTCGGATATTATATCGTTTGAGAACATTTAGAACTTGATGTTTCGCGATGTTTTTGATAACACATACTACATGGGAAAGTGGCAGGACTCAGAGAATCACTCATATCAGCATAGGACAACATCAGTGCTATAAATCTCAAACCAAATCAATCGGAAGGCGAAAAAATGGCCCATAAAATAGACATACAAACGAATTATTGCTAATGCTCTGTTAATAAAATATCTAAATTCCTCAATCAATGCATTGTGGTGGGAAAACTGATTTTTCTAAAGGGGTTATGTATATTGTACTGAGCCAAAAAAAAATCGATTTTTTTTTAATCGATTTGAAGTTTATACTTTACTCAAATTTCCAACGCGACTGAGAATTAAGAAATCAACGCTTTTTCTTGAAAAAACCCACCATTCAAAGAAAATCAACAGTGCATATTTCCAGACTTGGTTTTATTTCCTATTTAAGAGCTATTGTGTTTTTTACATCCTAGATTGCATGATTCAGTGATCGAAACCCAAAACTTCATGAAGTATTTGAAATTACTAAATTAAAATTTGTGTTTGCTATTGAAATTGACAAAATGATTGTATATATAGTATATAGTCCCTTTGGCGATTGTTTGCTTTTTCGGTCCCACCTATCAGCATTGAAGTATCGCCCTTACGTTTTTTTACAATACCAATTTTACAATTGGTGGGGGTTTGGTGAAAATCGATCTTAATGTCTAAACGGCATAATTCCGAAACCGTAATTTTTGAAGTTTTAAAATTATGCAGAATTAATTTTTCAGAAAATAGTAACAGAGCAAAAAAGTACCAAAGTAAAAAAAATCAATTTTTGTCAAACGATATTTTTTCGATTTTACATAAAATCTCAATGTTTCATGCATTATAATGTCATTTGGCATCAAAAATACAAATTTGATTTTGAAAATTTTTCATTTCAGTTTATATGGGAATTTGCTGTGTGATTGCACTCTTCAACTCGTAACTCCGGAACCGGAAGTCCAATCAATTAAAAATTCAATAGCAGCCGATGGGAAGATTGTACCTTTCATTTGAGACTAACTTTGTGCAAATCGATCCAGCCATCTCTGATTAACAGAGGTCACATTTTTTCCACATACACACATACACACATACATACAGACATACATACACACACAGACATTTTCCGATCTCAACGAACTGAGTCGATTAGCATATGACACTCGGCCCTCCCGGTCGGGATTAGATCGACGAATTTTAAAGTGAATGAGAAAGGCAAAAACATTTTTAGCAAATGTTGAAAGTTATGCATTTTTTGGTGAGCAGTTCTATGTTTCATAGACATTAAATCAATTTTAACTTCGCTTCCTTGTAACTAGATTTTTCGGTCCGAGCACCCTTAGTGGGTGTTTTTTTTTTACAATAGAGAAGACTTTTACGTCCTAGCCCAGTACACGTGCAATTGGTAGGGTCCAATCTACCGCACGAGGTGCACTGGGGGCGTGTCGGGCTCGAATGGTGGCGCTGCCATTAATACCGACTAAACTCCATTGGGGTCCGCCATCGTTCGTCCCAGGAACTACCTCTCGGTATTACTTCTGGGGGGATGGCTGTACTAAATGTACTCATTCACTCTCACTCACGCGTTCATACGTCCTGTATGAGGCTTATTTGGGTACTCTCTCTATCGCACCTTGATTCACTTTCAAACACTCCCACATGAGGCACACCTTTTTCGTTCCTTGCGAGGCTGACTTGGGTGCTCACCTTACTCATTCCTTGCTAGGCTTACTTTTGTGCTCGCCTCACCCATACCATGTGAGGCTGACTTGGGTGCTCACCCTATCACCTGATTCACTCTCGATCGTGCCACTCTGTTGTGGGACATTTTTCTTAGGCCCCACTTCTGACATACCATGCGAGGCTGACTTGTGTGCTCACCTTTTTCATTCCTTGCTAGGCTTACTTTTGTGCTAGACTCTACCATACCCTGTGAGGCTGACTTTTGTGCTCACCCTTAACATGCAGTGTGAGACTGACTTGGATGCTCACCCTTTCACTCCTCTGCCACGCCATGAGGCATCGATAGCTAAGTCCCAACATACTACGCTACGGCCCTCCCGTCTTGGCATGAGGCAGTCCACTTATACGCCTATACACTCACTCTTCTGTCTTGCTTCGGGGTGGTTGGGTTTACCCCTTACGCGGTTGCCAGTCGCTGCGCCAAACCTGCCTCGGCATGAACAACCATCTGGTTGAACTGTTCTATTGGCCACCTTGGTGGAGCGTAGCAGCTGCAATAGAACACACCATTGACTTGGCAATCGCAACACCCTCGGCGGAGGAGTGTATTACCTCTTGAACCGGGAACCGTCCCGTTGTACAGATTGCCACCACTCCAGACCCGTCCGACACCCAATTGCCGTTGCCGGCAGGGATGCGGTACGGGTCTGATAAGAGGGCGACATCTGTCCGCGACTCCGAGACCGACTGCCACAGCAGCTGTTGGGCTGCTGCACAATGGTTAAGATTTAGCTGTGTGACGTTCACGGCTTCTTCTTATTTGCCTCACCGAAGGGACACGAAGGTCCGCCCATAGCATCTTTATGGGCTTGATTCTTAGCGCTGCAGATAAGGCACTTGTGCGCCTTAGTGCAACCCCGCTCCTTATGCCCCTCCTCGCCGCAGCGACGACATAGTTTGCTCCTGTCTATGTTCTTGCACTCGTAGGCTTTGTGGCCGGACTCAAGGCAGCGATAGCACCTATCCACTGAAGGCGGCTGGGGTATGCTAATTGGGCGTACCGACCAGCCGATCTTCAGCTTACCTTTCTCGGTTACCTTTTTGGCATCCGCCTTCAGTAGTCTGAGGTAGGCTACTTGGGTGCCAGAGGGTCCATCTCTAAATCGCACAGAGGCCCGCTCGATTGTGACGTCGCATTGTTCCTTAACGGCTGCGACGACATCTTCTGCGGTTGTGAACTCGTCCAGATGCTTGCACTGGAGAGTCATTTCCGCCCCTAGCGACCTGACTTGGGCGCCTTCTCCAAGGACCTCTTGGGCCAAGGCCTTGTACACCGCACTAGATTGTGCGCCTCGCTTCAGCACCAAAAGCATTTCTCCCGTGTTGGTGCGTCTCACGCTACGCACATCTTGCCCAAGGGCCGAAAGGCTTTTGGCCGCCTTCATCGACTTTAGGACATCGGCGTATTTGTCCTTGTCGGTTTTTAACCACAAGGCCTCGCCTCTGTCCTTAGCCTTCTTCGCGGGTCGCGGTACCTCCGGTGTCGGTGCCGGATTCTTCCTGGTGACCAGCGTCCAGGAGTTAACGCCCCCTGCCCCGGTCGCGACGGGTTGCTGGTACCATCGCTCTGCTCAGCGAGGTCCTTCTCGCCCTCGCTTACCTCGGCCAGACGGCGTTTGGCCTTAACGGTTGCACGCCGTGTGGTGTCGGTTTTTGCACCCTCGTCTGGCGACTTCCTAGGGCGCTTCGCGTTCGACGCCGTCTTGCGATTGCACGTGCCCTTGCCTTTTCCCTTCGAGGGGAACTCGGCCGCCGCTTCGAGCGACGTGGGTGCTCCATAGAAGGTGAAGGCCACTGTCTGAGTGTCTGTATCGACCTTCTCTCTTCCCTCCGCCTTGGAGGCCACTGTCTGGGTTTCTCTGTCGGACCTCTCCCGACATTCCACCCTCTTGGCATAAGCCTGCTGTTTCGGTCTGCGACACGAACAGTTTTCCGGAGCTCCAGGAGACTCTGCTTTAACTCCTTGCTTATGTTTTGCGTTGCGTTAGTGAACTCGATTATTGAATCGAGCTGCTCCACCACTTTGCGCATCGCGGATAGTGGCCCGTCCAGTGCGTTGGTAGGGCTATTTCCTACCAGTACTGGGGGGTCACTGGTGCTATCAGATGCAGCACTCGTCGCTCCACTACTCTCCCCACGGGGGGGGGGACCTTGCCAAACCACCTCTAGCGAAGGGGTTTGGCACCTCCGTTTGTTTATTATAGTTTTTGTTTTTGTTCTCCATATCAGTTCCTACGAGTAGCGCGAGAATAAATGTCCGCCACCCCAGAGCTCCGCATTAGCGTGGTAAGGGACGCTTACTGTGGGGGTTGCCCAGATACCCCACAGGTTCCGTTAACGATCGAGCATCTTTTTCACCCCCTCGATCACTCATCCCTCGGCACGGGTCGCTTCACGCCTTGGAATTGGGGTTATGACCTATCTTACTTTACGTGGTGACCGCGGCCCAGATCATCACAACCATCCTCCTTTACCAGGGCTTTGGACCTGTAGCTCTGGTTCTCAATAGTTCCATGTACGTATATTATTACAGACATGCTACTATTGAGATCCGTCATTCGCTAGCGGATCTACCCTTAGTGGGTGTGGCGGTATTTAAAGGGACAATTACCTTAAGTACGAGGACTCACGTGGGCTCCTCTCCCGTTGACTGCAGCTGGTGGTGTCGGTAGAGCAATGAGGTTAGGGCAGGTCTGCAACAAAATGGAGGGAGAGAAGCCGATGAATCTACATTCACTCAATAAACACTTAGTGCGGTACATCCAATTGCTCTTCTCACTCGTGGAGAAGACGCTGATTCGGATTGCAGCCGGTATCAGACTCACCTCCTCCGACCACTCTCGTCGGCACAGGACTCGTCGTGATGGATGCTGCCTTTGACCCGTGGTTCACCGCCGACTCCTTGGAGGTTATCCACGACTTCTGCCCACGTTTACTTCCGAGTGGCTGGCTCGACTGCTGCGGTCAACGGGCGGATTCCGGTAAACCCTCTGGTTTTATCGAACACACTTGTAGCACACGCGGAAAGCTAAACTCAATAAAAAAACGGACTTAGTTTCCAGGCACATAAACCGGTGTTGACTCGCTCACAGCTCACTCATGAAGAACCTAAAGAAATACTTTGCAGCGGCTTCTTTCAAGCCGCTATTGTCGATCGGATCCCATTGTACGTCAAATGACAGTGGTTGACACTATCGCATGGTGGGGCGAAAAGCTCGATGGAGAGCCATGAACTACTATTAGCGCTGTTCGGAGGATAGGGTTTACGAAACCGTATTTGGGACTAGCAGTGGGATGGGATAGGATTCGTGAGCGTTAGGGATCGGATCATCATCGCCTGCTGATCACCTCCTCATCGAGTTCATCCCAGAGTGAGTCGGGTGTCCGAACACAAGGATGAATGAAATTGGAAGTTTCATCGATTCTTCCCAGCAGAATCCCTACAGATGCCGACGGCCGGGGGAAAGAAAATTTGAAACGACTTCTTAGATGTCCTTTGAAATTTTCTGTTAGGCAAAGCTGTTTCATTTGCAGGATATGCTAGTTAACTGAAAGTTGCATGTGAAATGCGGTATCAAAAATACAGTTCAATAGTAGGTTGTTGCTTGTTGATCTTGGTTACTGTCTACTTCAATCTTGTTGCTATTGGTTACTGTCTACTTCATTTTTTTCAAAAATTCAATTCAATTTTTTTGCTAATTTTTTTTGCGTATCGCCGTATTATATAGTTATTTATCATTTTATATAATTTAATCTAAGTGTTTATATATATATATATATATATATATATATATATATATATATATATATATATATATATATATATATATATATATATATATATATATATATATATATATATATATATATATATATATATATATATATATATATATATATATATATATATATATATATATATATATATATATATATATATATATATATATATATATATATATATATATATATATATATATATATATATATATATATATATACGTATATAAAAATCTATATATTTTTCTTTTTTTATATATATACAAATTTCAATTTAATTATATCGCAAAACTTTATTTATATTATATACTGCCGACAATCGGTGTTCGTACCCTAACGGAACGCAATCTATATACGCGCGAGCTTTAATCCGTTTTATGAGCGTTCCTCTTTAGTGGCGTGTCCCTAGGCAGCTTCCTATTAGTGGAAGTGCGTTCGAAATCAATCGCGTTCTGTCTGTTCTTTTTACTCGTCGTCGTGCAGAAAAGACGTGTCTCGCTATGTAGCGAATATTCTCCTCAACTACAGGTAAAAAGTCGGTTCTACTATGGTGATAATATTACGGACAGTGGAGTAAGTTGTTTTTTCTTATCTATTGTATTGGCTAGCGCTACTCAATGGTGTGGGTTAATCACCTCTCATGATTGCGAGATAGGCGCCTCGAACTGAAAGTTTAATTAACTAGCGCCATAGTCACACTAGGCATCCGAATGATGTTAGTGAGACCCTCAGTGCATCTAGATCCGATGCCTGAGTTTCCATTTTCGCGTAGTAGCCGTTGGAATGTGAAAATTACAGATTCTGTGGGTCATTAATTCAATGTCCTTGAGAAATACTTGGCGTATCGCCTCGCGATTTTCGACACATTAGCGACCCTTCTCATTCTCCAAGCGAAATTGATTCATTTTTATATTGTGTTTGGCGTGTGTGGTTATGTTCTCGTTTGGTGTAAGTGAATAGTGTAAAGTCATGAGAAGGGCTTTGTTTTGGGAATGCACATCGATCAGAACGAAAGATTTCACGAATCGGAGCTGAATCTCAACCATTCCTGTAGAAAACTGAGTTCATCTCGAATTACTGGAACTATTGCAGCTAGCTTCGAGGTCTTATCCCGATTCATTACTGCAAATAATTTTAAGCACTGTTTCTGTTTACATGTACCTCTACTAAATTCTTTTTTTTCGGATCTTTTTTTTCTTATTCTACAGGTTGGCAGACGTCTACAGTTTTAGTTTTAGGAAGCTGTCGCCAAGACTTCCTCTTAGTGTCCAGTCATCCGATCTGGGACCATAGCTGTCCTTCGATGTCGCTCGACGCTCTTTCGTTGGTGGCTGTAGTTTAGCATGTTATTGGACAACCGAGCGGAGGATTTGCTTATCTGGTACAGGAGTCTGCGACGGCTACTCACTCTTAGTACTTTCACTGTGGAAAGCCATAGCTGTTTTTATCATGGTGGGTCAATTATTCATCGGGAGATGTACTTGGCGTTGACCAAACCTAGCTCTCTCCCTTTCATGTCCTTCAGGATATAATTGTTTTGCCCTTCCTTGCGACCGACGATTGCTTTAATTTTTCTTTTCGCAAATTTCGCGTTAATTTTTTTCGCTTTATCTGAAAGCACGAAATTTTTTGTAAAAACTGATTCTCCTGGTGTAAAATCGGAGATTTGGTTTGATGATCGAAGATTGTAATATTTCGCTTGATGTTCGAAGGCTTTCTTTAAATTATTCCTTACAATATCAAGGATTTTTGGCATTTTTCTGATATTATCTATGATTTTATTTTCAGGATTTCGGAGGATGATATCAGGTCCCCTATTCGCATCCTCAATGGTGTCTCGGATGCAAAACTGCTTCCCGTTTGAAATCATTTCGGTTCCAAAATTCAGGAAATAAGGACTGTACTTTGTGGAGTCATTTTTAGCTGATCGGATGGCGCAGCCTATCTCTGGCAGGAACTCGTCCCACCGTGTATGATCTGCACCTAGATATGCTCTAATACTCTGTCCGATGATGCGGTTATATCGCTCGGCCATATTAGCTTGCGCGTGATATTTCGGTGTACTAAATGGCTCGACCCCGTATTCATCGAGCAATTTTTTATACTCGTGGCTGAGGAACTGGGTCCCGTTATCGGACACTATACGCCGTGGAGTGCCATAGACAAGGAAGATTTCATCTTTCAGGATTTTCACCATTCGTGATGCTTCCGCTTGTCGCATCGGGAAGATCAGACAGAATTTCGTCAGCGTGTCAACCACCACGAAGATGGCCGTGTTCCCGGATCGAGTTCGAGGGTATGGTCCACTAAAATCTACTGCGATTGTTTCCTATTTCCTGGTAACCAGTGTTTGATTCACCATTGGAGAGACAGTATTGCGATTGAGGTCTTTACAAGTTTTGCACACTTCGCAGTTTGAAACGTAACGTTTGATATCATCATCCATGCGCTGCCAATAGTAAAAAGTCTTTATTCTTGCAGTTGTCTTCGGAACCCCGAGGTGACCTGAGATAGGGAGATCGTGGTGTTCCCTTAATACACCCTCGATATGTTCCTGAGGAACAACTATTCTCCACTGCTCGGTAGAATTGTGCAAGTCATCCTTGACCTTGTAGAGTTTGAGAAGTTTCCCGTCAAAAATTTTGAACTTTGGGTACAGTGACGGGTCATCCCGTATCTTTCTAGTCATTCCCCTAAACCAAGGTTCGGTGGTGTCCATAGGACATGTTTGCAGAGTCTCCACCACAGCCCGTGACAGGGCATCTGGTACTACATGCAGTTTACCCTTACGATGTTGCAACTCAAAGTTGTGTTCGGATAACCGCATCGCCCATCGAGCTAATTTGCCATTGGAATGTTTGAAATTTAACAGCCATAGTAAGGAAGCATGATTGGTTATAACTTTAAATCGGCTACCCTCAATATATGGGCGGAATTTTTCGATTGAAAGCATCACTGCCAAACATTCCCTCTCGGTGGATGAATATTTACGTTCGGTAGTTGATAACTTTTTACTGTGATAGGCAATAGTTACCATGTTGTCCCCATCGCCTTGAATTAGCACGCTGCCGATTGCTCGATCAGATGCATCACAATGAATACTGAATTGTTTGGTGTAATCCGGAATTCCTAGGATTGGTGGAGTAACTAGCATCTTCTTCAAATGTTCGAAAGCTATGTTAGCTTCTGGCATCCAGTGGAACTTTTTCAGCTTCAGGATATCATTATTGGAAGCCGTAAATCCTGAAATTTTTTTGATGAATCTAGAATACCAAGAAACCATACCAATGAATCTACGGATTTCAGTGTGAGACTTCGGGACACGGTATTCGCGAACGCACTTGGTTTTTTCGGGATCTACTGAAAGGCCTTTGTCGCTGACTATATAACCGAGGAACTGGATCGACTGCTTACAGAACATAGATTTTTGAAGGCTTATTGAGAAGTTTACTTTGCGTAGACGTTTAGCGACCTCTTTTAGAAGTTGTATATGCCGCTCAAAAGTGTCTGTAGCGACGACAATGTCGTCCAAATAGACAAAAACTTATGGTTCTAGGTCAGGTCCAAGAATCTGATCCATTGTTCTAACCAATGTTTGGGCGCTGTTGTTGAGCCCAAATGGCATAACGCGAAATTGGAATTGACCTCTTCCAGCAATTGAGCAGTTTTCGGGCGGGAGGACGGATTCAAATTGATTTGCCAGAATGCGTCGCGAAGATCTATCGTGCTTAGAAACTTCGTCGATGTAAACCTACCAAGAATACGCCCGATGTGATTAAGGGGATAGGCATCTGGAATCGTTACACTGTTTAGCTTCCGACTGTCTAAACAAAGTCGTACTCTTTCTTCGTCCTTCTTTACGGCCACTACCGGAGAGTTCCATGGTGAGTGACAAGGTTCGACCACATTCAATTTAATCATTCTGTCCAGTTCCGCGTCTACTTTCTTCTGTATGTATGGAGAGATAGGATGATGTCGTTGTTTAATCGGTTTTGCGTCGCCTGTATCTATGGAATGGTGGTCTACATTCGTTTGTTCCAGTTTGTTGTCATCTGCTATTTTGAATAGTTTGATCGTTTCGAAAAGTTCCTTTTTCTGGGATTCATTTAGTTCGTGTTCTGTTGAATTGACTTTATGGTCTATGGTAATAAAACAAATAAAACAAAACAAATTTCGATGTTACATACGTTCAATTCGGGCATTAAATCAATCGCTTTACAAAGTCAACCCCTAATATTAGCAGTTTTGGAATTGTAGGTACTACTAGGATGGGCAAGATGTGGGTTTCATTTTTGTATGTTACCGGCTGCAGTGAATAACCCATTATTTATTGTGAGGTATTATCTGCCGTGCGGATATTTTTGTTGAGAGAAATGATTCTTGCTGATGGGTTGAGTATTTGTTGGTAATCTTTTCCTAATAGTGTACAAGTTGCTCCTGAATCAATCAGTCCGCATGCTTTCTTACCGTCAATAGCAACTTCTGTAAAGAATCGTGGATCATTTTTTAGGTGGACGACCTCCGTTATGATTTGGTCGTAGTAGTTATGAAACTGAGTTTGGGGAATTTTGGACCATACTTCTAGGCAAAACAGGATTGGTCAGGTAAATTATTCTGTAGAGTCGGATAACTTTTGCTCTCGGATTCGGGTTGACTCTTCACCGCGAATCCTGGATTCAGTTTCCCAAGGGTGTACGACATTTGCGGTATTCCGTGGTTTTTACGTCAGGGCAACCACATCTTGTACAGAACTCTTTTGTTCGTTTCTCTGGGCAATTCATAAAAAAAATGATTATCATCTCCGCAGTTGAAACATTCCCGTTTCTTTGGGACGATCCTTCTTCGTTCTTTTTCGGTTTCTACGACAGGAGGTTTGGACGAGGTTGCTACTGCTTCTACGTTTTCCTCTTCGTCTGTAGATGGCTCGAGTGGTTCACACGCTTCAATTTCTTCTAGCCGCTTCTTGACGTACGGTGTTTTGTTGCGGTACTGGAACGAAGGTTCTGCGAATGGAATAGGGAACATCTTGTTGTGTCTTTTCACAAGTGCTTCCGTAATATCGATTTCTCGGAACTTGTCCTTCAAATCTTCAATCGACTCTATTGTCTCAAATGTCAATTGTGACAACTAGGAAGGCCTCTTATTCCATCTTATAAGATGAAGTTTTTCTGTTTCCTGGTATGATGTTGCTCGTTGCGCGAAGAGAAATTGCATTGATGCAATATAGACGCTGAACGGCTCGTCTGGTCCTTGCAGGCAATTTTCAATTTGTGATCTCAATCGAAAGCCGTAGTCTGCCGCCAAAAAATCTTTTTTAATTGCTTTTTTATTTCAGTCCATCTTCGTGAAGGATAAGTCGGTGAAAGCTGCCTGTGAAGTCCGCTATACCAGTGCAAAGCAGTACCTTCAAAGAGGTGAACAGCCGATAGCGCCAATTCTGCTTCAGAGAGCTGGTCGCTTTCTGCGTACATTTCAACTTTGGCAATAAACTCGTTGACACTAGGGTAACACCTTTCTCCAGAGAACTTCTCTAAATCCCACTTGGATACTGGCGAGATTCTTCGAGGTACGTCCGGTCTGTTTGGTTGTTGAAGTTGGATTTGGTGACGTGGTATTGGAGGTGGTGGAGAAGGTAGGGTTTGTGGAAAACTCGACATTAACGCCAACATTTGTTACTGCATTTGCATCATTTGAGCATTGAAATGTTGTTGCTGTTCTACAAAGCGTTGGATTGTTGTTGATGTCTCGTTGCTTCTCTTCAATGTTTGTTCCAGAAGATTATTCTTTGGAATCGTACCTGTGCGGTGTCCTACCTGTTCTTCTGTGCTGCCAGCCGCCCCTTGTTCAGCTGTTATGTCTGTGAGGATACTATCGCCATCTTGCCTAGCCTGTAATTTAGCCCTGAACTGTGTAACAAGGTCGTCAAGTACATTGCATTTTTGCATTAAAACGTTTCTCTCCACCATTTGATTTTCACTCACTTTGTGAACTCGTTCAAGGTGATTGAGAATGTGAATTAGACGGGAATCGATGGTCATAAGTTCACTGAGATTCGAGTGTAAGAATGGTTTTTGCAAGGAGCTTTCTATTGCCGATAGTTTTTGACAACAAATTTCAATTTCAAAAGAAGGGTCGCGTTTTGACGTGTTTGGGATATCTCGAGTGCATGCATTTTCTTGTTTTAAAAGTTCACGAAGAGCGCGAGTTCTTCCAGTAGGTTGAACTATTTTACGGATGTCGCATTCATACTCTAGTTCATCCTCTAGTAATTTTAACGGGTCCATTTTTTTTTTGTTTTGCAGATTTAGAAACACGTGATATGGTCTATTACGATTTCGAGGATGCAGAATTAAAAGGAGTTATAAAGTCTAAATAAGTGTACAAAGGTATATCTTCCTTATATTATAAAGTTTATTTTAAATTAATTTGGTTTTTTCGATTTTTAGAACCCGCTGATTGAACTGTACTATTGACCCAGCACATTTCCCGGGTGTCGACGGACCAGCAAATCTACTTTTCTGTAAAGGGCCTTTATATCTACTGTCGAACAACTTTCCTTTCCGCCGAACTTCCAGCAAGAACCCGCTCCAACCTCATAGCACTGTGGACACGACGAGCTGCTGAAATCCGCGAAAATAAATTGTGGCGGAGGTATCAAAGGAATCCCACCGGTTGGGCGCCACTGTAACTAGATTCTTCGGTCTGAGCACCCTTAGTGGATGTGGCGGTATTTAAAGGGACAATTACCTTAAGTACGAGGACTCACGTGGGCTCCTCTCCCATTGACTGCAGCTGGTGGTGTCGGTAGAGCAATGAGGTTAGGGCAGGTCTGCAACAAAATGGAGGGAGAGAAGCCGGTGAATCTACATTCACTCAATAAACACTTAGTGCGGTACATCCAATTGCTCTTCTCACTCGTGGAGAAGACGCTGATTCGGATTGCAGCCGGTATCAGACTCACCTCCTCCGACCACTCTCGTCGGCACAGGACTCGTCGTGATGGATGCTACCTTTGACTCGTGGTTCACCGCCGACTCCTTGGAGGTTATCCACGGCTTCTGCCCACGTTCACTTCCCAGTGGCTGGCTCGACTGCTGCGGTCAACGGGCGGATTCCGGTAAACCCTCTGGTTTTATCGAACACACTTGTAGCACACGCGGAAAGCTAAACTCAATAAAAAAACGGACTTAGTTTCCAGGCACATAAACCGGTGTTGACTCGCTCACAGCTCACTCATGAAGAACCTAAAGAAATCCTTTGCAGCGGCTTCTTCCAGGCCGCTATTGTCGATCGGATCCCATTGTACGTCAAATGACAGTGGTTGACACTATCGCATGGTGGGGCGAAAAGCTCGATGGAGAACCATGCACTACTATTAGCGCTGTTGGTAGGATAGGGTTTACGAAACCGTATTTGGGACTAGCAGTGGGATGGGATAGGATTCGTGAGCGTTAGGGATCGGATCATCATCGCCTGCTGATCACCTCCTCATCGAGTTCATCCCAGAGTGAGTCGGGTGTCCGAACACAAGGATGAATGAAATTGAAAGTTTCATCGATTCTTCCCAGCAGAATCGCTATATATTATTAAATAAAGACCCTTATTACAGTACATCTCTACAAAATCGAGATCAATTTAAAAATAAATCTGAGGATTATGATTGATTACAGAACTCTGGAATTTTCTATTGGAATGTTTTCAGGCAGGAATTTGGTATTGATGCTATTAGACAACTGTGAAATCAAGACCAAGAGATCAGTTACATATCAGGACCCCATTCCGACAATTTATCAAAAGTCCTCATGATGTTTACAACAACAGGTTATCAATCTACGGATCAGATAATTGTTATTGTAATATTGAATTAAATCAGTCTGCATCAATAAATTTTCAACTTCAATCCAATTTTTTGGGGGTTGTGGGGAGGGGGTATGGTGTTAAACCCCAAAACCTTCTCTTGGCTACGCCGTTGCTTGGAGTTATTTATTTCGCTTTCATTTTCCGATATGTTTCAGATCGATCCGATGGTTATAAGTTAGAAAAATTGCAGTCAGAAGGTTCGCACAAATGAATGTTTTTGTACTGATAAGTTATCAAGTTCCTTCCAGACAACTTGGAAGTGTTCGGTGATTATTTCTAGCGGTTGTAGATAGTAAAATGAAATACAAAATTCGTTTTATCGAAATAAAGTTTGGCTTATTTCAATGGATTATTACTATATTGAACAATAAATAGGCGACAAAGAGTAATCAACAAACAACAAGCCATAACTTTTAAAGTATTCAAAATAGATATTTGAAGTCTTCAGTAAAGTTATTCGCAAAAATAAGAGCTACAAATTTGCTGAAGGCATCATTTCCATATAATCACTTCCAAGAAAATTTGTGAAAATATCTCACTCATAGGGGGATTATTCAGCAAAAGCACAATACCAAAAGAAAGGGCATATTGCCTCCATTAAATTCTCCGAAGATACTATTGACCTAAAATAAGCCGTTTTGGCGTTAATAATAGATTACATGTTTTTGGTCATATTTCTGGCTATGGGAAATGATAAAAATCTTTCGTCCGCATTTAATGTTAAATATCTCTTTTGATAATAGTCCGATTTCAACAATCTATAGCTTGTACGAAAGGTATTCGTTAAAGCTGTCTAAAACATATAAACTGTTAACTATATTGTCAATTTCGGCAGATAATTTAAAAAACTGCAAAAAACGCCATTTTTGCGCATTCAAGCATTCATATCTTGGAAACTAAACATCAGAATCAAAAACAAATTAATAGCGCTCATACTGTTTTTTAGTTCTTTCATTTAAAATTGGTTTGGATAAGATCGGTTCAGCCATTGCTGAGAAACACGAATGAGAATTTGTCCGTTCCATACACACACACAGACACACACACAGACATTGTCCCAAATCGTCGAGCTGAGTCGATTGGTATATAAGACTCGGCCCTCCGGGCCTCGGAAAAGATCTTGAAAGTTTGAGCGAATTCTATACATTTCTTTTATAAGAAATGTAAAAAGGTTTTTAAAATTTTTCCTGACTTTGTTCATAATTTTTTTTTAAATTGCAGAATGTTGAGTATTTTTTTTCACCAATGCAAGAATAGTGGGACATCAAATATAAGTTTCGGCAGCACTGTTTTGCATTTTCCGAATAGTTTTCTCGGCATCACTGCAAATGAAGTGGTGTATCACGGTAGAACATTCATTAGTGAATCTATACAAGTCGAATGAATCCTTAAACTGCCATATTTTATTGATGGGCTTTTTGAGGATCTCTGATTTATTTTGAATATGTTGCGGGCGATTTATCGGTTCCCATAATTTAGGGACGTGTGGATCAGAAACCATTCCCTGATCAAACCACTCGAAATTTGATTCGAAGTCCTGAATGGAGTCAACATGGGTTTCAGTTCAAATGCAACAACCGATTCCGAAACGGAGTCAGAATCGGTTGTTGCATTGGAACTGGAATCCATATGAAATCCATTCAGAATTCCGATCGGTTTCGTTATTCCTCCACAAGTGCTAACGTGTCAAGCGGAGATATTCCGGCAAATACATTGTCTAAGTCACGATCTGTAACATTTCCAGACCGGGTGCAGCATGTCACAATGGCATTGAGAAAAATAGATATGTTCCGCGCGGTAAAAACGTCTCGGTAGAACAATGAGATTTGACAAACATCCACAAACAATAATATCCGTTCACAGCTCGGATATCACTGCATTCTTAGATTGCCCATGAAGACTACTACTGATCATGTTCACATTATATGCAACCGACACAATGCAAAATAAGGATTGAACTGATTGAAGATCAGTAAAAAATCCGAGCTTGGAATATTAGCGAACATCACCATTTATTCCACTGTAACGATTTATATGGGAAATTCCAGTGTAACCTTATTAATCAACCTGTAATTTCGGAACCAAGAGTCACAACCGAATGAAACTCAGCTGCTGTCAAAGGTGTTACTGTATCTTTCATTTGAAAATAAATTTGCAAAAATCGGTAGAAAATTTGCTGGGAAATAGGTGTGATATTAGCTTACCTTAGTAACAAATGTAGTTTTGTGATAGTTTTATAGGCACTGATAAAATATAGAATGCACTTGCAGCGTGCTATAAAACTTCAATTGTTACTTGGGTTAAGAACTTGGCGAGTTCCACCAGAGGTCAATGTGGTCAAAGCTGTCTTGATTAATCAATAGTGATTCAGACCCGCAACCCACTTTAATATGTTTTACATCATAGTTGTACCAGTTTATATGGGAATTTGCTATGTGACCGCAATCTTCAACCCGTAACTCCGAACTCCGGAAGTCGGACCAACTCAAAATTCAATAGCAACTTATGGGAGTGTTATACCTTTAAGATTAAATTAAGTTTGTGAAAATCGGTTCAGCCATCTTCAAATGACACACTCACATATATCTGCATACAGACATTTTCCGATCTCGACGAACTGAATCGAATGGTAAATGACACTCAGCCCTCCGGGCCTTGTTTAAAAAATTGATTTTTGCATTGATTGCATAGCTTTTCTTTTTAAGAGAAAGACAAAAGGTGCGAAATCGGCAAAGTCCCAAAAAATCGATTTTCATCAAACAATTTTTTTTAGATAACATAAAATCTCGACGTTTCATACATTTCAAAGATGTTTGGCATCAAAAATACGAATTCGATTTCTGAAATTTCAAGAGGTTCTTCCTGGGGGATTCCATGAGAGACCGGCCGACATCAAAATCGATTCGAACGCATCTTTACAGCTGTGTTCGGTTTATGAATCTCCATACATTTTCTGGCAATTCCAATATTTGGATGCAAGAGTAATTTTTCAAAAGGGCGTAGACGTTTCTACGTGCAATAACTTCCAAATTTTTGGTCGATTACCCTATTTTATACAACAAAACTATTTGAGAACGAGTTACAGGGAATGAATACTTCTATAAGAAAAAAATATGCACTAAAATAAATGTTGTGTCATTTTTCACAAAACCGAAAATTTATATTAAAAATTTAAATTCCAAAAAAAACATTTTTTCTATTTTTTAAATTTTGTCTACAAAAACCAAAAGAGAAAATAAACATTTTGAATGTAATTACATGAAGGAGAACTTATCGATAAAAAGTTTTTCAAACAATAACTTTATACATGTATTAAAATTTCGTCCTAATTGACGTACGAAATTGTGATTTTATTACAGATTATAATTCTAAGTATCATTTTAAATCAAAATTCATTTAACAAAAATCTTCCAAAATGGAATAGTTTTCGAGATATTTGGAATTTTGCTCCAACAAAAACAATAAATTTGTGTAATTATGCCTTTTTAGAATATCAACATTCTAATGTTTGTCGTTTTAAAGACGTAAACAAAAAAATTTCAGTGTGTTTGGATCATGGAGAAGCTTTTAATAAACAAAGTTTTCCTAACTAAAACTTTCGACATATTTTTATAATTCATACTATTTGCCGCCAAAATATTTTTTTTAAATAGGAAAAAAAATTAAATTAAAATGCTCATGACAAAAATTATTATTCTGTAATAAAATTACAGTTTTTTTTTCTACAGGCAATTAGTATGAAATTTGAAAACATGTATAAAGTTTTCACTAAAAAGTTCTCCTTTATGCAATCACATTCAAAATGTTTCTTTTCTCTTTAGGTTTTTGTTGACAAAACATAAAAAAATTAAAAAATGGGTTTTTTTGCATTTTAAATTTTTAATATAATTTTCTGGTTTTGTGAAAAATGACACAATTTTTTTTCGGTGTGATTTTTTTCGTGAAGGAGTATTCATTCCCTGTAACTCGTTTTGCTGTATAAAATAGAGTAACTGAACAAAAAAATTTGAAATTAATGCACGTAGAAACATCTACGCCCTTTTAAAAATTTGCGCTTGAGTCAAAATAATCTTATTGCTTGTTGAAAATGTTTAGACTTCCATGCCTGTGAAACTTGTAAAGTTTCATCGGAATATAAAATAGTCGTCACGATTTTGTAGATTTTCGGACGGATCTTCGTGGAAGTCCTCACATACGATAATAGGTAAGATGACCGAATTCTCGCATCATACATTTATATCTGTAAAACTGAAGGCAACGCATCAAAAATAAAAACAATGAGTTGTATGCAATAGTCTGCACTTGTCTGTCAATTTTGCTCGATCTATCCAAATCAAAAAGAGTAAAAAAATGAACATTGAAAACCCTTCGAATTGGCTCTGGGTTCTTCTATATAGAAATATGGAGCTGAAGTATATCGTATCAGAATAAAAATTCGGCAAAGTATTGTAGTACTAATGCAGAAAGAGCACCGGAAATTCTATAAGTCAGTTTTCGCCAAGAAACTAAAACACCGAAGTTGTTCCGCAGAAAGAACTATTCTCCAACAAACCATTACCTGGAAAGTACCAATTCTTGGAAAACAATATGTCCTTTCGCAGAAAAGTATTACCCAAATTTAACAAATAACCAGAATATCTGGTATTCCCCAGAAATTCCTAGCTGACGGTTGCCCTCGCAATCAAAATGCTGCCTTTCAAACAACAGGTGCAGATAGGCTGCCAAACCAGACTTTTCTTATTGATCTTCGACAATTTCATTTGTTTGAAAATGTTTGCAATTTCCAACTTCCCCCCAATCTACACATTTTGGCTATCAACAAACATTTCTCAAACACATTAATACGTTGGTGACTGTTGATACATATACTTTTACGATCTCCCCAATTTCGTGCAAATTGGTCGGATTTTCGCAATGCTCGAGCAAAACTTTGCTCCTCTTGCTTGAAGACCATTTTTATAACTGAAGAGCAATCGGTAAAATCGAATAGGGGTAAAATTCTGCACACTCCTATAAACCATCCATAAATGACTTAACATTATATGGGGGAGGGGGGAGTTTTGTATTTTGTGATGATGTGTGACGACAGGGGGTAGGTGGTCATGTCATGCTACGTAGCTTTTTTAAAGGGGAATGGATTAACCTGATGTCATGATAACATCGTTCTTTACTTTTTTTTATTTTTTACGGCGACAAGGGGTGGGGGGAGAGTTACCGTCAAGCTACGTAATTACCAGGGGGTATTTAGAATTTTGTGACGAAATGCTACGATGGGGTAGGGGGGTGTTAAAAATTTCTCACTAAAAAAGCTACGTCATTTATGGATGACAAAATAAGAGGTACGCAGGGGTTTTAAATAAATGTTTAAATGAAATGCATCAGGTTTAAGTGGACCAAATTTTGGTCGTAACACGTAATTTGCTATTTCATGTAACTGTTTCAAACAATTTGTAATCCGATTCACCATCTGAAACGTGTTGTTACTCTAAACAACGCTTTCCCCGAGCCCGAGGAACTACTCAGCCATAGAAAAGTTCTTTCTGAATAGCACATTGAGAATTAGCGAAAACATAACCACCACATTTATATATAAGTGCCAACTGAACAATTCTTAAAATAACTCAATCAAAAGAATGATAACAATTCAAATATTTAGGTGTGTGTACTTTGTTTAAATTCTCATTATTTTTGTAATCACAATAAGCATTTAAGTGAATAAAATCTAAACGAAACGTTTGTTAGAAATTTAGTTGAGAAAATTGAATTTTCAGTCAAGTAATTTTCTGGGCTTTGGTACTTTCTGGAAATTAGTTTTCTGGGAATTGATGTATTCTGGTAAATGTATTTCTAAGGAAAAAGCTTCGAAATTGTATTTGTTGGGAGATGGTTTTCGGGAAAATATTATAGAATCCTTTAAGAGAGTTTTGGAAGTTAGTGAGCCCCTTATTATAGTTCTACAGTTTAAACGTTCAAAATGTGATTTACAACAATATAAATTCGATTATTTTAATCGCTGTATCAGTCAGCAGACTCAAGGTGTATTGGTAATAACACAAATTACTGTTTCATGTTACCCCACATGAATCGTTTATATAGTTAAATCGTTATCTTGCGTATATTTGAGTTGGTTAGCAATCATATATCTAACAGTAACGTTTACTGTTGTATACTCGATCTGTACGTAAGGGATACTAATGATATGCTCTTATCATTGAAGTGGAGATAAATTGTAAACATTATTATTAGCGTTGTCTCCCAAGTAACATTTATAGTTTTATAGCATGCTACATATGCAATCTATGTTTTATCGGTGGCTATAAAACTACCCTTTATGGTATTGTTATTGAATTGTTACTAGGGCTGTCCATCGGAACAGAAACATGTTGCTCCGCTGTTACAAGTTACCCCGTTTGACGGTAATGCTAATTAGGCTAATTAACTATGATATTTTTTGTTTCGAATGTTACAGCGTCGACATTTAGTGTATCAAATTCGTGGCTGGCGAGCCATTCTATATAGGTGCAAGGTGTACTAAGAATTTAATGAACATTTCCACAATTTTATTGAACATAACCAGCCATGGAATCAGAGTTTGGTGATATGAGAAAGGCACAATTGCACCACTAAGTGGATTCAAAAAGGTTTAATATGTAAGAGATCAATCTAACAAAATCGATTTTATTTTAAAGAACTCAGAACAATTGAGTACTAGAATGACTGTGATATTTTTGCCATTTTTGTGTAGCTTATGCAATCGCTCTAAACACTGAAGTTTTAACAAAGGCCCGGAGGGTCGAGTCTCATAAACCTATCAACTCAGTTCGACGAGATCGGAAAATGTCCATATTTGTATGTATGTGTGCATGAGGCAAATAATGTCATTTTTGATTCTCATAGATGCCTGGACCTATTTACACAAATGAAAGGTACAACCTTCCGATCGGTTGTGTTGAATCGGACTTGCGGTCCCTGGGTTACGGGTTGAAGAAAGCTGTAACACAGCATATTCTCATATAAAAGAGTCCACCATGAAGTCCAAACGATGTAATACACATTAAAATATGTGCGACATTACTTGAATTTGCGAGTCTACATCCCTAATGACCAATCGAAGTAGCTTTGATCACAATGACCACTTATGACGCTTCTTGATCAGTGCTGCGGAATTTTAAAATCAGTTTCCTAATTCTGCTTGTATTTACCGAAACCAACATTCAGATTCACCGCCTCCCTCATTCATTGACTTTCCACTTGATTGAAATTTCATGCAAAATCGAACACTCGAGTGCAAGGGAAATACAACAAACCGAAGCATTTATTTGTTATTATGTGGACAGTTTGAAGACAGAAGATGACATCTTCTACATTTTCGAAGCCTAAGTGAACTGCGTAATCAATATCTGGTGTACTTTAGCTCAATATAATCCCTCTCGTCACTATCATAGAAACAAAATTCAGTTTGCTTCTGAAACCGGACATATCCGAACCAGAATGCGCTGTATCGGGAAAACGAATGACGAAGGAAATCGCGGCGGGCATGAATTGAATTTCGTTTCTGTTTCAAGTTCAGGCAGGGAGGTCAATGTTTTTAAGCTCTGTTCTTGATGCCCCCAGGGAACTTGCTTACTTGCAAGTTAATGTCACACCTATTGACCGATTTTTACAAACTTTTTACAAACTTCGATCTGCAGTTCTAGACCAGTGATGGCCAATCAAAGATTCTATGAAGTTATTGTCCACTATCGACAATTCCGGAAGTCCCAGGTATCGGGCATATTCCAAAACTAAACCCATTCCAGCTATTCGGCGATAGTTGAACCGATTTTCACATCACAAACCAAGCATGAAATAGAAGGTTTAAAATATGGCTGGTGCACCCCAGGTCATACCTTCACCTCCATCTCGAAATCTCGTTGGTCATATGACGATTATAAAAGGTCTTTGCAGTCCCTGGAAAAAGGCCATTTCTCCAAACTCATGTCAGTTTCTCAAATATGGTTGGGCCGATTTTCACAAAATTAGTCTCAAATGATATACCTTCATAGACTGCCGCAAAATTTTGTACGGATCGGTTATATTGTTCCGGAAATATAGACTGAATCGTCCGGTTACATATGAAACTTCCATATAAGCCGGAACAATCATTTTGCCTTTCTCATATAGAAACGTTTTGCAATAACTCTGGAAATCGTCAACCTAATCCTGGTCTGGAGGACCGCGTATCGTATACAAACCGACTTCGAGATCGGACATTTTTTTCAATCACGAGAAATAGTTTCGTCTTCGACGATAAATTTCGTGTAATATACACACAAAAAATGATGAAATTCACACGACCTGTAATCCGCCTTGGTTGTAAACAAATATTGCTTGAATCGAAAATATGATTGAAAATCAAATTAAAATCAATGCACATAAATAAAGCATAAAACATATGATTTTGCACTTTTATTCGTATAATATTCCAGGTAACATATTTTTCAATCATATTGAAATAAAATTAATTGGTCATTCAGTTAATCAAACTGTAATTTTCAATCAACGTGTAAAATTATATCAAAATCCGTTGAAAAAGTACATGTATTTGTGGAATGATTTAATTTTACATCTATTTTCATTCTACAATTTTTTTCTGCGAACACTAAATACGATTACAAAAAATTGTTGTTCAAGTCACCATGTTTTAGTTCGTGAAATGAACGAAACCAACTATTTACAATGCACGAAAATGCTCGGATCCGTGGTTGAACCTATTTGTAGCAGATTTACGAATAAATTCGCTCAGCGAATAGATTCTTTGTGCATAATAATTTTAAGGATTCCTCCAAAAAATTATTTATATTATCAAAGATGCTCGTAAATATTAGAAAGGCTTAACTATATTTCATCAAACAATTCGTTTGGCTAATGAATTACATTCGTAATAAGCCTACGAAAGTCGTTCCATGGTTTTTACGAAAAACGGGTTATAAAAATAAAAGTGCTTCCGTAGAATTACGAATTCATCATAAAATTCGATTGTTTTACGAAAATTTTCTGTACGAAACCTATTCGCAGCAGATTTACAAAAATATTCCCTCAGTGTGAATTCAAACTAGTAGCTGGGTTGTCAGTATCTGTATGTAGGATATTATAGATAATTGATTTTATCCGTTAGAGTCAAAAATTAATGAGATTGACGGAATTGTAAACAATTATTATACTTTTAATATAACAAATTTTCGTATAGGTTCAACTATTAGTGTTGGTCAGCGTCTATAGTAATAGTGGCAGTTTTCAAAGTACTAATATAGACTCATATTTTTAACTAGGTTATTTGTTTAACTATACAATTATAATGTAACAAAAATGTTGTAGGATTTGTTGTTCGTAAATATTGCAGAAACCATTTTAATATAGAAACTTATGCAATAGAGTGACAAAAAATAACCCCTATCGCCCCACCCCGGCATCGATTTATAGTCCCACCAGGAGTACTTGCTCCGAATTTGAAGCAAATCGGGCAAGTCTAGCTACCGGACCAACGACCCGAAGTTTGTATGGGATTTTTCGACAAACTACATGGAGAAAACCCACTAGTTCGTATTTTCGCCGCTAGGTGGCACTGTATGCATCCTATATAACCGTAAGAAAATACGAAAGATGATTTAATTGTCTACAACTTTGTTAAAGACTGCTAGAAAATCCGGCTTTGTTAAAAGAAGTTATTAATCTTTTAACGAAGTTATGTCTGAGTCAGTTTTGCATGGGGACTAGCTGTGCATGGTTGTGTATCAATATTCCATTCCCATGAACTATCCATTTTTGTGAAATAATGGTTAGATTTAATGGTATGTTCAGAAGAGTTATGGTACATAATACGAATTATGTTTTGGTTAGAAAATGTATGTTTCAAGTGTGACTACATAGAGGACGCAAACACTAACTTTTGAACGGAGAGAGATATAAATTAATCGTCTTCTACAAAGTTGTAGAACAGGCATTTTGTAATAACTCCACTGAACATCTTGATATTCTATCTCCATTTTATAAAAAAAATGTCAGTGCAATTGGAACTGGTAATAGTGAATACTCGACTGACGAAAGTGAAGTACTGAACTTCTTTTGAACACACACTTTTCAGGGTGTATCGACCAATCAACAGCGACTGCCCCTGACTTTTTTCAGGTAGTTGTAATGCGTGGGCATTTTCTCGTAGATAAAATCAAATTGCGCGCTCGTATAAGACTGGGAACTACGGATAAAAACAAAATTTGCTCTTGAACTCCATCTGTCTAACTTGTCAGTCATGGGCGTAGCTTGCAAACTTGCGCTCAAACAAAAATATTTATGCCTGATATGATTCCTAAAGTGTCAAAGAATTTGTTCTCCAAGCAAAATTGCAGCATTCAATCTTCACATGGCTACTGTTGAATATTATTCGTATAATTTTTATGAATTCGAATTCGGAACTACATATTATCTAATAGAGTCAAACCACGTCAAGTGGGCCTCGAAATTTCTACAAAATCACCGATTTTCATGAAAAATATTTTTTTTGTTTAGGGCACCTGGAGAGTAATTTTTGATATAAATATATTTGCAAAATTGCTTTTTTTGTTTAAATTATGGGCTTTTATACTTTTGAAAACAGTAAAATTGTTTTTTTTTTCAATTTCTTTTATTTCAAAAACTACTTCAGATACTTGAATGAAATTTTGCACACTTATAGAATGATGTTTACACTATCGTATAAATATAAATTTACGGAATATTTGCTTTTATAGCTGCATTTTACATACATTTTTAATAAACAATTTGAAATGTTTTTATCTTCTCGGCTCTGAAAAAAATTAAAAATATGTCAACTGACGCGGCAAACTTTCACCTTCAATAACTTGTAAAGATATTTTTGTCCTTTTGTTCCTATCCAGAGATATGAATTTTGTTAGCCTACGGTGTTTTCGTTTTCGATTTGCGAGGTGGTTTGAGTTTCAATTTATGGTTAAGCTGAATTAATGCGGAATGCGGCAAAATATTTCACAATAGTCGCAATTTATTCTCAGTAACTTGGTGGAATGAAAAGTTCGAACAGTACATTGGCAAAGACATTTGTAAGTTTGATGCGAATATGAAACATGCAAGCTTACAATAAGTGCACTATAAATCATATACGTTGTATGTATATCGTACTCGTTACAACTATAAAACCTCAATAATGATAACAATTTTAATTAACGCATGTTAAACTAAATTTTTACAATAGAACTGACGACGTTCTAAACAATAGAAGTTGCTATGTGCTATACAATAGAAGTTGCCGCGTGTTAAACGATAGATACCGCAAGGTGCTCAACGCAAATTTGAACATGCCGGTTGGTCGAGCGCACGTGGGCTGTGGCTAGTGCGTTATCGTGGGCATCATCGAAATGCGCCGCAAAAATTTCATATCTCTGAATAGGAACATAAAAATCGCTGATTTTGTGGAAAAACCACTTGACGTGGTTTGACTCAATATGTAACAACTCTGCAGTACTCCAATCGCGTATCTGGATATTTTGCTCCTCATATATAGACGCACCAATCTACAGGAAATTAAACCCAAACATGTTATTGTTTCTAACCCTTTGGAGTAAAGAGCTATAGCTCCTAATAACATGGGGAACGTGCAAATCGAACCAATTTATTCAGCTTACTGATTTTAGTGAGATGGAAACTTCAAAAGCCTGTGCTGCTGTCTAAACAACGGAAACCGCCAAGAGATTTACCATCATTCAGACCCATATTTCGGGTGCATGTTCTCGGAAAGTTCTTGTCAAGTGTTATCCTCAACAGGATAACGAAATGCACGGAACGCGAATGCGGTCTGTCAAACAGATAATTTGGAATCTGGAAAATAAAATCTACAGAGAAGCGAGCTAGACAGAGCAGAAGAGACGCTCAAATAGAGGAGGAGCTGTTACTGCACCGTAGTAACGATAGACGTCAAGACCGCGTTTTTCAGCGTCAGCTAGGAAGATATAGCAGAATCTGTGCACAAAATGCGATTACCCGAACATCTGTGCAGTAGTCTGTTCAGAACCAAGTGCTGGTCTACGACACACATTCGGGACAGAAATCGACAAGAGTAACGACGGGAGTGAAATAAGGCTCTTTACTTGGCCTACAACTTTGGAACATGATGTATAATGGCGTTCTAACGCTAAAGCTGTCTATAGTAGTCGAAATAGTTGGATTCGTAGATGACGTCGTTCTCACAATTACAAGAGAGACGATAGAAAACTGAATGGTTTTAGGTTACAGCAAGCTAACCACAAAATAAGGTGGTGCTGGCAGCAACTGCAAAGTGTTGCAGCTGGTTCAAAACACAGCTGGAGGCATATCAATCACATCGATGCGTGTACTGAAACAAGAGTGATGTTAGGTGATGGAGCAGTAATAGACGTTTTCTGGCCACATTGAGAACTTGAGCCCAAAGTCTTAAAATGTTTTTTTATTTTGATTATAGAAGATTTAACCTTAGGGTCATTCGCCTCTTTCCGGGTTAGAGAAATCTCTTTTGGAAAAATCTCTAACACTATGTGCGGGGTTGGGAACCGAACCCAGGTGAGCTGCCTACAATCCAATCGATTTACCAACTACGCTATGCCCGTCTCCTGTCTTAAAATGTGTTTGTATGTATGAGTTGAAGATACGCCGGAGCACGTGGTCTTTGAGTACCCCTGATTCGGGGAAGTGTGAAGCGATATGTCGGCTCTAAGCGTAGAAAATCATAGTCGCACAGATACTAGTAGGTTGAAACTGACAATTTGAATAAACTCATCCTACCGGTTCCCCGTGGAGTAGACTAAATCCGCGTCCATGTACCAGCGGTACGTGGTGGAAGCGTTAACGAACCGGAAGCTGCGTTACATATCGAATCGTCGGACTGACCTCCACGCTTCGGTGTCGGTAAAAATACCGCCAACGAGGAACTCTCAGTCGGACTAGGGTAAATTCATCGCAGGGACCTATCGGAGCAGATATCGACGGGAGCTAAATAACTAACTCGGCAGCTCACCGTCAGTCACTGTCCAATTGGATTTTTTGAGTCAAATGGCTCAAGTGCACAGATGATCTAAATGACCTAAAGTTTGACAGTGAGTCACATACTGCACAGGCAAGGCGTTTGAAGATTTTTAAACTATACTATAAGAAAAGATATTATTTATTGTCACCCAGTACATACACAGTACACACACTGACATTTGCTGAAATCGATAAACTGAATCGAAAGGAACATGAAACTCGGCCATCCGAACCTCGGTAAAAAATCGATCTTCAGAGCAATTATATAACATATCTATTAAGGAAACCAAAATTTTGCCCCAACCTGTACTTTTCAAGTGATCTAGTAAATGTTTCAACAGGTTTCAACAATTTAATATACTCTCAAACTTGTGCCTTTCTCTTTTATTCAAATTATGATGCGACAGCTGGTTATGTTCAATATAATTGTGGAAATTTTTATTACATTCTTATTACACTTGGCAAGTATATACAAACACACGAAGGCGATGAACTTGATCAGCAACACGTAAACGTAGACACACTTGAAACAAAAAAAAAACATTTATTTAGCTGAATCAGCATAAATGCAATGCTTTCTTCATTTTATTATCTAATTCGTTTATATAACACGGCTTAATGCGGTAATATCACGGAACCGTGGGTCTTTTAAGAAGTTACCATATGTGAAAATAAAATAAAACAAATCTGAAGGATCTCTGAAGTCCTAAAGCTTCAGAGATCCTTCAGATCTCTTCCACGCAACTTTATATTCCCCTTTGCATACTTCTTTCGCGGAGTGGAAAGATTTTTCTACTCATCTACTGCATCTTGGGGGTCAATTTCTCTTATTCACGTCAATGACATTACCGTTAATGTTATCTTGATGCCTATGATCAGATGTTATTCCTTGCCTACAGCATTACCGGTCACCAGCGTAAATTCGTCGTAATTGGTGATAGCAGTTGATTTTGAGCTATTGGATGCTTCTTTTACAGTTGTTTGTATGGCCAGAACAGCGGCCCCAAAATTGGCAACCATTTGTAGAACAGGTGATGGTATTGAAGATTGTGTTTCGAATCGGTTTTCCGTAAATGATGTCAATCGGTTGTGATGCATTCTCCTCAGCAATAGGGATAGGTCCTTCGGCAAGCATCCTCCCCACAATAACACCGTTACCCGCGATGTAATTTATCCAGGTATCATGTGTAACGGATTCCATTTCTTCGAATTGTTTCCAGGTTTTAGTTACCGTTCATGAATGATACCGTTTTTCAGTTGATATTTTTCTGTGATAATTAATTAAAAAGAAATACAGTTTACCGTTTACGTTTCAGCATACTTTTTTGTTTCCTGTCTGCCATCCTCAGAACGGTAACACAGTTGTTCGAATTGTAATTGATCACGGGGAGTACGCGGTGATTAGCCTTAACCCTCTGATGCCCAAATTATGTTTTACTTAAAAATACTTTTGTAGATTGTTTTTGTAATGAGAAAGCTGTAAAATATACTGCCAGCTCACGAAAGCTATAGATTTTATTGCTAATAACTTTTATTTCCGGTGTTCACAACATAATTTCACAAATACAGAGGAGTACTACAAGCTAGCAACTTAAAAATTTTTTTTTTTATTTTTTCTTTTTCAATGGCAGTTTATGGGAGGGAAAACCGGCAGTTTAGGCTATCTTGGCCAATATTATATCCATTAGGTTTCTGCTCCCCATGTCGTAGGAGGCGATTGCAAACAGCAGCTGTCAAGTGTATCTCCGTGCCGATGAATAGTCAGTTGCGAACGAAATATCTTGAGGCCCTTGCTGGATCAAGCGATCTCTGAAGTCCTAAAGCAACCTTCCAGGGTTCGCTATGTGCTGGGCTTAAAATCTTCAAATTGTTATACATTATTTTTCGGAGATGAATTGTGTCGTGCTCTGGACGACAATGTTTGGGAGTAGCACAAACAAAAGTGGGATCAAGCGTACCCTCTCTCTCTTAACGTTATTAATTGCAATCGAATTTAATTTGGATTGGAGCTCTGGCTCCTTAGGTAAGAGTTGAAGGGTCTGATCACACATGAATTTCCCTGCATAATTTTGCCTTTCTCCTATAGAAAAGTAGTGCAATCACTCTGAAAATCGGCAACATAATCCAGGCCTGGAGCGCTGTGAGTCATATACCATTTGATTCGGTTCGTCGTGATCGAAAAATATATGAGTGTATGTATAAAAGACTGGCAACAATTTTGATTTTTTTGGGAACACTACTAATTCAAATGGTAATTGGATGCAAAAATCATGTGCAAAATATGAGCTTTCTCCGATAACTCTAGTTCACCCACAAGAGGTTTCCAGTTTCTATAGTAATATATATGGAAACTCGGAAATAAAAATTTAAAATCAAATAAAAAATTCCACAGTAACTCTGCATATCCCAAAACTTCGGTCGTATAGCTTATTTTAAAACGAACAGCTCTATTGAAGGTTGCATATTGATTAGAGGTTCCCCGACAAAGTTATTTAACTTTGAAGACCAACCGATTTTTTTGAAATATTAATTAAGGAATTCTAAGCATGTGCGAGAAAGAGAGGCAACACATAACAAAAATACTGCCCCCAGGACAGCCACCAGACGCGAGCGGTAAAGCTTCTCTTTCCTAATTTTACACTTTTTAATATTTTTAATCACAAACGACGACAATGAATGCGGTTCATTTAAGCCACGACCGGCATCAACGCTTTCGTGTGTGGGCCTCTCCCTTTGACTATGCAGATAAAAGTGTACAAAGCGAGAGGGCAAACTATAGCAGCAAAACAAAAATGTATTTTACTGCTTACGGAAAAGTGTGCTCGGTTTGGCTACCGCTCTGGCAAGAGCAGTAGTGATGCTTCGCTGTAGCGGGCTGTACGGCTTGTGCAAATGTAAATGTACCTGAAAAAAGTAAATTACCGGTACCGTTCGCATCTCTGGTTACAGCACCCATCCTCGACACACTACCAGTTTTCGACCATCCACACAACGTGACAATTTCTTTATGGTAGTAGGAAAGCTAACTGTTGGTCTAGAATTAGTGCTCTTTCCCTACGAGGACAATCTGGGCGGCAAAATTCAGTCTGTCTACGTTACTGAGCCGTTCGCCCCCCCTTGTGCCATTTAGTGCCACTTCCTCGTTCAGCTTCCGATTTGGTCGCGAACTACTCGGTGTAGTCCCCGACGATGGATCTATCCTACTCCGACGAAGAGTTCCCCCGGCGAGAGAAGTTCGAAAGCGAGCAAATCAGCCAGGTGCCGAAGTCAGTTCGGCAATTCCGGTGGAGTAGGGTGTCCGGTTTGCTGGGTTTTCGCTATATTTCTATCGGAATAACCGGTGGGGTGGCGTGGTCGGTCTTGCGCTTACGTATTGAGCGTGGCGTTCGGTTCGCTGGCGTTTCGACGACCCATACTCGGTGCTCTGTTGCAGTCTACACGACTAGTCCTCGGCGATGGGTCTAGCTTATTCCTGCGGAGAGTTCCCTGGCGGTGATCGCTCTCCCGAAACCGTTGATCGATGTTCATCACGCCGTTTCCGCTCTAAGACGCTCATAATCTACATCACAACTATATTGACTGCGTTTCACGTCTTTACATCGCTGTCATTCTGTAAGCTACATTATCCGGGTTGATGCCCGGTCTTCCCGTTTTAAGAAGCTCCCTGCACGTCGCTTCAACCCTCGGACATTCGAAGACCACATGCTACCGTGTCTCCTCGAAGTTCTCATACTCCGGGCACAATGGTGACGTTGCGTACCCGAACCGATGAAGATACTTCCTGAAGAAACCGTGGCCCGACAGGAGCCGTTTCAGGTGGAAGGTCCGTGGTTTCTATTGACCCAGGTCGACAGGTTTGGGAGGAGCCGGTTGGTCCACTTTCCTTTCTCCGTATTGTCCCATTCCTGCTGTCAGGTCACCATCGAATTAATTATTCCCTACGCAATCGCAACTCCTTCGACCACCAGCCGGAACGTCGTATTCAGCTTTTCGCGTTCCCGCTTGGTTTTCAGCGTCGCACCCCAGATAGGAACCACATATCGTAGTATAGATGACGAAACGCTAGATAATAAACCGACTTTTCGCAGATGTAATCAACGTGGTGTTAAAGCTCAACCGGTCACTTACTCCCAACTGCATCAGTGCACGCTTCGATGCAATCACATGCCCTTTGACGGTGATCTGTATCCACTGAACCGCTTGGCAGTTGCTGACCAACAACACATCCGTCTTGTGGTGATTTGCAGCTTGACCTCGTTCATCCAGCTCTCGATCGCGTCTATTGTCTCCGTCACCAACACCTCTACTTCTACAAGTGTCTCACTCATCGCCGTTAGTGATACGTCGTCTGCCAAAAGCACAATTTTCACTTTCCCGGGCATCCCGTTCCAAATAGTTGGACCTATAATGGAGCCCTGAGGAACGCTCCCTCCGACTCTCATTGACTTCGTTCGTCTCGTACAGCAGTACTCTACTCTGGAAGTAGCTCTTCAGGATCTGGCTCATTCTTCTGTGCAGCACACACCAGCTTCTGTGCCTCCCACATTTCGAGGAAATTGTCATCGTCTAAACACTTCTGCAGTCGCATCCTGAACATGTCCGGATATGCCAGGATCGCGCTTTCAGCGCCACGTTTGGTATTACATCCGGACCGAGGGCTTACTTTTATTTTAGTTGTATCGACGCTCCTTTGAGCTCGTCGTTAGTCGCTTGCCACTCGGCTGTGTTAGCTTCTTCTTTTTCACCGTACGGTGTCGGTAACCAGGTAATTGGATCGCGCTTCGGGAAGAGACTCTCAACGATTATCTTTAGCTTTTTTGTGAGGGGAAACTATGCCACTGCGACCACTATTCAGGTTATCTTTTGTGGCTGCCCCTGTTTGCTCTTTAGCTTACCCGGGTATATTTGTTATCTGTAGCCTTCATCTTCGTCATGACGATTCAGTACGCGTCCCCCAGGGATTAGCGTCTACTTCTCAGCACAGTTACTCATGGCAAACTGGTATACTAAGCTTGATCTCCCATTTTAAAGCGTCCCTAGCTTCTCTAAACTTCGCTTGCGCCCCTCTCTCACTCTCTGATCTTGCACTCTGAGCCCGCCTTCTGGATCTAAGACAAGCAGCGTGTAGCGTAGTGAGCTACTCATTTAACCAGTAAGCTGCACACCGTCTACTGCATGACTCCAGTTTTCGTGTCATTGTAACGTCAAAAGCCGTCACAATCCTTCTTGTTAGATCAGCCGCATCAACGTACTTGATTTCGCTGTTCGCCGAAGGGACTCAACAAAGAGGTTTTTGTTAAAGGCTTTCGTCTTCCACTTAGGATGCCGGTCGTCCTTCTCCGTGCAGCAGCATGGTTCTATTGGCCGATGCGGTAGCGAATCGCCTGGTGGTCGCTATGGAGATACTTCACGCACACTCCCCAGTTCATGTTTTCTGTCAGTCAAGGACTACAGAACGTGGCGGAATGTCGATGTTCGTTTCCAGAACCAATAAGCTCCCAGTTTTGTCACGATACCAGGAGCCACTTCGCCGCGATCTACTCGTTATAGTCCTCGGCGGTAGACCTAGCCTCCACAACGAGCCGAACGGTAGGTGTCGAGGTCTGTCGCCAATTTTCACTACAAGGAAATATTCTCACAAGACAACTTTCCATGTGAAACTTTGAGAATTTAAATTAAAGAAAAATCCATTAGGCGTATTTTTGTTTAAAATGTTCAATTTTTTCAAATTTCTTCAAAATATTCCGGGGGGGGGGGGGGTTGTACTCAACCCCCCCACTACTACGCCACTGGGGATGTATAAGATGATACAGGTATTTTTCACTGAATTTATTGTTTGTTTTGCCAATATTTCATATATTCTCACATACAAACTTGAAAACTCTTGTGAGCGATCTAGAGTTTTCGTAAAAAGCTCATATTGGTATGTGAGGCCATGTACCGTTTGATTTAACAGTGTTCCGCAAAAATGTCGAAATTGTGGCCGGTCTAATGTATAATTTAGACTCACTTATTTTATCAGAGATGGCTGAACCTTTTTTTTTTTTCTCAAAATTAGTTTCAGACAAACATTATAGCGCTCACACAGGACATTGATGTTTTTGTCGATTGGAGTCCCTGGTTCAGAGTCGCGGGGTGCACAATGCAGTCAAACGATAACTTCCCATATAAACTAGTACCGCCATGGTTTCAAGATGATGCAAAACCTATTAAAATTACATGCATTTGTAGTTCTAGACCGCTAACTTTCCCCGTATGCGTTACTAGTAAAGTATTAAAAATATCTTTTGTTTGTGGTTATATGTAAGATCTATACAAATACTGAATACTCTTTAACGTTATATGTTATATTTAAAAAATATAATTATTCTTGGAAATCGAAAAAAGATTAAATCTTTCCAATTCTACTTATAAAACGTTATGAATACTTCAAACATATTAGGAAAAATCTTGCTGTCGTCTTCAAACAGAATAGATTCTAAAATTACGTCAGCAAATAATTGTTAGATATATTTCTAAAGGGTGTCGTGTTACCTGTTAGGAGATAAAGATCAGAAGGCCGATCAGTCTGACGGCAAAGTAAATCACTGCAACAAAATTTAAATTATCTCGAAAATTACTACATTTTTACATTTTGGAAGATTATTCTTATAGGCATTTTGGCTATGAAATTATGTTTTATTACACGGGGCATCCGACAACAAAAATAATAAAATATAATATTAGGTTTTAATTATTTGACAAATGTCATACTTTGCAGTGCACATTCTCTCATAACGAAAAGGTGATTCCCGATAACACATTTTCGAATAGTTTTACTACAGAGAATAGACAAACACCTCGAGCGACGAAGGGTTGTAAAAAAATGTAAATTTGTAAATTCAAAATGCCGATTGCTGGAATTTTACCGGCTGATCGTAGCGCCGGCTAGTGGTAAATTGCTACTTGCTGCTGTCATTTGGAAAGGATACACAGAAAAAAATATTTTGTGATTTTAAGTTTATTTTCATGCACATATTTGGAGCATGAATATAAATGTAAAATTAAGTTCCACCATAAACACACACGACTTGTGCTTTCTTCAACGAATTTTATTATAATTTTACACGTGGATTGAAAATTTCAGTTTCTTTAAACGGAAAACCAATGCGCTTCTTATGTATTTTTACTCGAATACTGCTGTAAAATGAATGACATGTAATATTACACGAATGAAAGTGTAAAATTGTATGCTGTTTGATGCTCCAATTGATTTTAACGTAATTTTCAATCAAATTTTTGTATCAATCGTTGTATGTTTACATTCGTATTGATTTGCATGTCGTTTAAATTTCATTCTTTTTTGGTGTGTAGTTATTTCTCCTACACACGTTAGAAACATGATTTGCACGTCAGTTATTAGTGGTTACAAGTCATAATAGGAAATGATATGGCGAACTGAGGACAGCCGCAAAAAATATGGGTGCGACAAGCAGATACACGTAGAGTCAGTGGAAAACTTTATCAAGAACGTAGCGCGGAAGATTTGCAAGACGATCAACAAGATGAGGAAGAAAGAAGCCATAGGATCAGTTACCATGACCGTGATGGAAGACTTTTGAACAATAGTATAGAAAATTCCGAGTCAAACTCTTCTATGGCCCGCAGCCTATCTGTGAGAATCAGGCCCGTTTCACGCAAAACCTTTCCCAAAGCTATTGAAAGAGCTTGTATAACTTTGAGCCTTATTGTACACAATTCTTCAAATACAGCGAGAAGTCGAATAGAACCTATCAATAGAACAAATATAATGGAACAATATATTCAGTAGCATTAGCCCTGCAATTGTGTTATGCACTAGAAATCAACATAATAAAATATGATGAAATTTATACGACATGCAAACAAGCATGGTTGTAAACATGCATAGTTTGAATCGAAAATTGAATTAAAATCAAATTCGAATCAACGCACATATTTAGAGCATCAAAAGGCTTATACATAGTTTTATCTTTTTATTCATATGCTTGTACACGCCATGTATTTTTCAAACACATCCGAATATAAAAGCAGAAATGCATTAGTTTTCAATTGACGTGAAAAATGAATGCAAAATCCGTTGAATAAAACACGTGTATTTGCGGAATGATTTGGTTTTACATCTATTTTCATGCTACCAATACGTGCATGATAATCAATGTAAAATTACAAAATATTTTTTCTGTGCGCTGTGAAGTCTATCGAAAATGACTTTGCTTTACTTTATCGGTTGGCTTTACACCTGACTGCTTGTGAACGGATTGTTTACGGCTTCAGGAACCGCAGCTCTAATTTATTACAACTAATAGAACTTCAGAAGAGTTAAATCTAAATCATATTACCTGCTCTCCAACAATAAGCAAAAAAAATCGAAATGAGCACAAATATTTGTTCAGCTGGTTTTCCTTATATACGAGCTTCTAAACAGCAGAAATATCAGAAACGCGCACAATATGTATACGCATTGCTATCAACCTAACCGGCATTGAAAGTGAAACAAACGATTTAGTAAATAAAGTGTACACTGTACTTTACTTTAACACTATTCTGAAATATAGTAACATGCAATTCCAAAATATAGCATAATTCCAAAATAGTTATCATTTTCTGTACTTGGCAAGTTGCATCGGTTTGTTTGGATTGTTTGCATGCATTTTTTTCTTTCAATATTATGCCATCGAACCACCCGTGCATCTCGCACACCAATTCACTGCGAAACAAAGCGATGCAGTAGGTGAAAAGAATCATTGAAAACCGGAAAAAATATCCAAAACTATGAACCGGAAAATGAAAATTTCTACTATTTTCGCAATAATTGTTGTATATATTATTATATATTGGAATTACCCATGAAATTCCGCATCGAACAGTGTTTTTCAATTTTCGATGTATGCTGTCAGAGTTAAGTTATAGCCATTTTCTTGCTACAAAAGACACTCCCGGCTTCAGAAAGGAAAATTTCAAAATTCCAAGCATACTTAGTTGTAGAAAATTTAATTACGAAGAGATAAGTATTCTTGGATTTTCGAAAAACGCTTTTATTTTTGAGTTAATCTCCGAGAACGAAAAAATCATTTTACCTGACTTTCACGTTAAAGAAATTCATGGCTATATCAGAAAAATATTTGGCTTAACTGGGTAATATGAAAGTATGACGATGGAAATTTTCAAAAGAGACATTCCACGTGCGATATTTAAACTATTCGTATCTCTATTGAATTTTGAATGAAATATATGCTCATAGACTTAAAGCTGAAGCCAGGATTTCGAAGACAAAATACATGAGAGGAAGAGGTTCTAGAGACGACAATGTGAACCTCCCACCCGAGTTCGGATTGACGGTGACGAAATCGAGATGGTCGACGAATTCATGTATTTGGGCTCACTGGTAACCGACGACAATGATAACAGCAGAGAAATTCAGACACGTATCATAGCGGGAAATCGTGCCTACTTTGGACTCCAGAGGACGCTCCGGTCGAACAAAATTCGCCGCCGCACGAAGTTGATTATCTTCAAGACGCTGATTAGATCGGTGGTCCTCTACGGCCACGAGACCTGGACTATGCTCGTGGAGGACCAACGCGCCCTTGGAGTTTTCGAACGAAAAGTGTTGCGTACCATCTATGGTGGCGTGCAGATGGAAGACGGAACGTTGCGCAAGCGAATGAACCATGAGTTGTATCAGCTGCACATTCGTTGTATTGGTACGAACTTTCATGAAAAATAACGGATCAAAGACCAAAAATATCCACAAATTAGATCCAGGAAAAGAAGTCCCCAAAGTACCCACTTTCGATGGGGGATGCAACTACAATGTGTCTTCTAACATATCGTCGTCCATATTTGGATATACTGAGTAGTATGAACCATTTCTTTTTCACAATATTGGTCTGTATAGGACTTATTTATCCATATTTCCTACACGAGAATTCCGAACGAAACAATACAAATACGGCTTTTATGCAATCGACATAGCCTAGACATTTCACACTATTTACTTCAATGCAAATAAAAACATTGAAATATCTACCTGTCTCATTCACGAATCGCATTCTCCCTCTGTCGTTCTCTGTTCAAGGGGCTTGAAAGCACATGTGACCTTGTCTCACTTTACTATATTCAATTGCGCGTTAAAATACTGGACCAGTAAATTCTGTTCTGCACATAAATCTTTTTTCGGGAATATGTGACCAAAAAGTAAACTTTGAATTCGTCAAGTAAAGAAGCATGAAAACAAAAAGAATAAAACCAAAAAAAGATGGAAGCCCTAGAAAGTCCATTGCATATTTATTAGCCTTTTCTCAGAAGATGGGATTTTCAAAAACATTTCAAAACTTTCTGATGCAATGGTTTTCATATTCGTACAATCCGGTTTATTCATTATCTTTATTCAAAAATGTGTTTGGCTTCAAATATATGACCATTTCATTTTAATTAATAATTTCATTCCACATCTTTTTATTCGTTTTGTTCATCTGCGTTCATTTTACTTATTTTATTCGTTTCATTCTTTGGATTCACTCTGATCAGTTTATTCTTTTTGTGCATTTTACTCATATCATTCATTGTTTTCATTGTATGCATTTTATTATTTTATTCCAGTTTATTCATTTTGTTCAGTTTCTTCATTTTAATAATCTGACTAGTTTTTCAGTTTTAATCATTTCATCCAAATAATTTATTTGATTCAATTTATTTCTTTATATTAATTTATAACCTTTTACTGTTGTTCAATTTTTCATTTCAATCAATGCATTTAATTCTGCTCATTTTTTTCTTTTTATTCATTTTATCACTCCAGCTCATTTTATTTATTTGATTCGTTTGTTTTATTAATGCATTTCATTTATTTTTTACTTTATTCATTTTGTTGATCCATTCTTTTTATTCATTTGATCCATTTCATTAATTTGATTCATTGTATTCACTGGATGAATTAAATCAATTTGATTCATTTAATTCATTTGATTCATGTGATTCGTGTGATTCCATTGATTCATTTGATTCATATGATTCATATGATTTATTTGATGCATTTCATTTGATTCATTTGATTCATTTGATTCATTTGAATCATTTGAATCATTTGAATCATTTGAATCATTTGAATCATTTGAATCATTTGAATCATTTGAATCATTTGAATCATTTGAATCATTTGAATCATTTGAATCATTTGAATCATTTGAATCATTTGAATCATTTGAATCATTTGAATCATTTGAATCATTTGAATCATTTGAATCATTTGAATCATTTGAATCATTTGAATCATTTGAATCATTTGAATCATTTGATTCATTTGATTCATTTGATTTATTTGATTTATTTGATTTATTTGATTTATTTGATTGATTTGATTGATTTGATTCATTTGATTCATTTGATTCATTTGATTCATTTGATCCATTTAATTCATTTGATTCATTTGATTCATTTGATTCATATGATTCATTTGATTCATTTGATTCATTTGATTCATTTGATTTATTTGATTCATTTGATTCATTTGATTCATTTGATTCATTTGATTCATTTGATTCATTTGATTCATTTGATTCATTTGATTCATTTGATTCATTTGATTCATTTGATTCATTTGATTCATTTGATTCATTTGATTCATTTGATTCATTTGATTCATTTGATTCATTTGATTCATTTGATTCATTTGATTCATTTGATTCATTTGATTCATTTGATTCATTTGATTCATTTGATTTATCTGATTCATTTTATTCGTATCTTTAATTTTATGCATTTCATGTTCAGTCATTCGTTTTATTTCATTCAATTTGTTAGTATGAGTCAATTTATTCTATTAATCTTATAACTATTTCTAAATATAATCTTAATTTTTATGTAATAACCTAATCTAATTTGATTCGTGTATTTGGATCAAAATTATAATGATTTCCATTAATTTTTCTACTTATTTTATGAATTTAAAAACCTATTGTTTCATGTTTTGCTTTACTTTCTTATTTCGGTCGTTTTGTTGAATTATATAATTTATTCAGTTTATTCGAGATTTTACTCGTGTAAGACTAGAAACTGTTTTCATCCCACCTCTAATTGGGTGCCTACTTCTCGTGAGCTCTGCAAACTAATCCAATAGTGAAATGTGTAAGAAATGTCTCATCTCACTGCTAGGTGGATTAAATCGGTTTTTTACAATAACTACCGTTTTACACCACCGATTTCGTCCGGGTTTTTTCAATAGAGATAATTGTTTTTATTTACAGCTGGTATCAGCTTGATAATCCTAAAAAAAATACGAAAATAACAGTTTCGCCTCTAAACTGCTAGCAAAAAAGTATCGCCCGGTTTGTTTGCATGGAGCGTGGAGGGCGAAACTTTAAATAAACAAACAAAAATACAGTTTCGCCCGTTGTATTTTTTTTTTGCTGTAGTTTAAGAAAGCAATATCGTAGAATTAAAAATTTTAGGTTAATTTGTTGCGTTTCAAAGCCCTCATTCGCATGTATGAAAAAAGCCCTATGTTTACATTTGTAAGTATCGCCCTTTTCACAAAAAAGCGTTGAATTGAAATCGCAGTTCCTGATATCATGCTATCTCTGAAGTGCATGCGTGCATAGTTTCAAATTTTACTTCGACATCGACTTTTTCTAAAGGTGACTTCCCAGTTGTATCATTGATTTGAATTATTATCGCTAATCCTAATGCCAAAGAACAAATAAAAACCTCACGAAAACTAACCGTTTGGGAAAATCATCATCATTACTGGAATTTTCATTTTCACGAAACTTTTCGATAACCTTCCGGCACTTGCGTTAATGCACTGGGTGCACAGTGCTCTGAAAATCTAGCGAAATCGTCTTAGGGCACCAGCGGGTCTGTAAAGAATACTAAAAATTAATTTCTATTCCATAATTTTCAGTTCAGCAATTCGAGAGATCGTGTTCATCGCAAGCCATGAAAAATAGACTACGTTGTGAAGCGATGGTCACTATTTATTAAAAAATCACGGTTAAATAAAAAATAAAACTATTAAAAAATTTCAAATAGTTTATAATTTTCACAAACTTTCGTAATATTGTGTAGGAAAAAAGCTGAAAATTTCAGTATTTTCTCTATTTGCAACATATAAACCCTTAAGTATTGATTTATTTGATTTATTGATTTATTGATTTATTGATTTTTCATCTGACCTACATGGTCTACATGAAATATGGAATACCAATTAATTGGTATACGAATTGGAATACGTTCGCCAAATTTTGGAAGAAGTCTATAAAATAACCCCTTGAAAACTACCTAAAAATTGTTGTAGTTCGATGCAATAAAAAAATCTCCAAAAAAGAAATGTACCTATTAATGTGAAACACAGCAAATAATACATACAATAAAGACCCATTTTTATCAGTCTCATGGTGCATTTTAGGCTGACAAAATGGGGACATTGACTAAAACGGGCTTTTTTTTTCTTTATAATAAACTGAAGCTATTAAAATATTCTTCTCGTCCCTTGATGTAGTCTGATAACTATTTCTGATTGCGAAGAACTTTTTATTTTCGCATATTTCGCATATCTTCATGATAAGGAAAACATGCTCAAGAAAGGATTTACTCGAATTCAGTCTTGTTCGTCTGCTAGAGCCAATCAAACATATGTTCATATTTGGCTGATAAAATCGGGGTTTCAATTTGTTATAAAAGATATTCAGCATTCGAAGAAGTTTCTTTTGAACTAGTGTAGAACGACTTTGTTTCTACGTATTTGAAATCAGCGACGTAGCCAGAAATTCGATTTGGTGGGGGTTTGGTGAAAATCGATCATACTGTCCAAACGGCATAATTCCGAAACCGTAATTTTTGAAGTTTTAAAATTATGCAGAATTAATTATTCAGAAAATAGTAACAGAGTTCGTGTCTTTAGCGAATTTGTTAAGACTTTAGTGTAGTCATGAATATTATCCTATGAAAATTCACCATAAATACTTCTTGGACGATATACCGTCAAAATTATTTTATCAAATGATGCGCTGTTTAACGTTTGTAAAACTCATCGAAGATACTAACCCTCCGAAATTGGCGGTTTCAAAATGATGTTATCTTGACCTTAAATTACTGTTTTTGAACATTTTACCTATACATATAATTGGTCATACAACAAAAATCAAATTCTCATCAAAATCGATCAGGAACTGCTAGAGTCGAATGGAAATCGTCATTTTTCATAAATTTACATTCGGAAAGTGTTATCCTCGTTATTAATCATATTACGTTTTCGTCTCAACTCGACGCATTCCCAAAATAAAAACCTGTTTTAATCCACCTAGTGGTGCAATTGTGCTTATCTCATTTGTCCAGACTACGATTCCATGGCTGGTTAGGTTCAATACAATGGTGGAAATGAATATTACATGTTCAGTACGATTTGCACATACATACAATGGATCGACAGCCACGATCTTGAGATACTATGTGATATTGAAACATCGCTTGAAACCAGCGGCGGATCATGGAGAAAGATCCGGGAGGTCCAGGTCCTGCCGAAAATTTTCAACTTGTTAAGAAATTTTAAACTAGTTTTAATTTTAAAGTAGCAACCCCTCACTGCATACTCGCTGCGGGCCGGTATGATTGACGATTTTTAGAGTGATTGCATAACCTTTCTATATGAAAAAGGCAAAAATGTACCAAAGTCCAAAGAAGTCAATTTTTGTCAAACATCTCAATGTTTCATGCATTTTAAAGTCATTTGGCATCAAAAATACAAATTTGATTTTGAAAATTTTTCATTTCAGTTTATATCGGAATTTTCTGTGTGATTGCACTCTTCAACTCGTAACTCCGGAACCGGAAGTCCAATCAATAAAAAATTCAATAGCAGCCGATGGGAAGGTTGTACCTTTCATTTGAGACTAACTTTGTGCAACTCAGTTCAGCCATCTCTGAGAAACAGAGGTCACATTTTTTTCCACATACAGACATACACACAAACATACACACACGGACATTTTCCGATCTCGACGAACTCAGTCGATTGGCATATGACACACGGCTCTCCGGGTCGGGATTAGATTGACGAATTTTAGAGTGAATGAGAAAGGCAAAAACATTTTTAGCAAATGTTGAAAGTTATGCATTTTTTTGGTGAGCAGTTCTATGTTTCATAGACATTAAATCAATTTTAACTTCGCTTCCTATTAAATAAAGACCCTTATTACAGTACATTTCTACAAAAACGAGCTCAATTTGAAAATAAATCTGAGGATTATGATTGATTACAGAACTCTGGAATTTTCTATCGGAATGTTTTCAGGCAGGAATTTGATATTGATGCTATTAGACAACTGTGAAATCAAGATCAATAGATCAGTTACATATCAGGACCCCATTCCGACAATTTATCAAAAGTCCTCATGATGTTTACAACAACAGGTTATCAATCTACGGATCAGATAATTGTTATTGTAATATTGAATTAAATCAGTCTGCATCAATAAATTATCAACTTCAATCCAATATTTTTTTGGGAGTGGTGGGGGGGGGGGGTTGTATGGTGGTAAACCCCAAAACCTTCTCTTGGCTACGCCGTTGCTTGGAGTTATTTATTTCGCTTTTCATTTTCCAATATGTTTCAGATCGATCCGATGGTTATAAGTTAGAAAAATTACAGTCAGAAGGTTCGCACAAATGAACATTTTTACACTGATAAGTTATCAAGTTCCTTCCAGACAACTTGGAAGTGTTCGGTGATTATTTCTAGCGGTTGTAGATAGAAAAATGAAATACAAAATTCATTTTATCGAAATAATGTTTGGCTTATTTCAATGGAATATTACTATATTGAACAATAAATAGGCGACAAAGAGTAATCAACAAACAACAAGCCATAACTTTTAAAGCATTCCAAATAGATATTTGAAGTCTTTAGTAAAGTTATTCGCAAAAGTAAGAGCTACAAATTTGCTGAAAACATCATTTCGATATAATCACTTCCAAGAAAATTTGTGAAAATATTTCACTCATAGGGGGATTAATCAGCAAAAGCACAATACCAAAAGAAAGGGCATATTACTTCCATTAATTTCTCTGAAGATACTATTGACCTAAAATAAGCCGTTTTGGCGTTAATAATAGATTACATGTTTTTGGTCATATATCTGGCAATGGGAAATGATAAAAATCTTTCGTCCGCATTTAATGTTAAATATCTCTTTTGATAATAATCCGATTTCAACAATCTATAGCTTGTTCGAAAGGTATTTGTTAAAGCTGTCTAAAAACATATGAATTGTTAATCTATATTCACAATATCGGCAGATAATTTAAAAAAAAAAACTGCAAAAAACACCATTTTTACGCATTCAAACATTCATATCTTGGAAACAAAACATCAGAATCAAAATCAAATTAATAGCGTTCATACTGTTTTTTAGTTCTTTCATTTAAAATTGGTTTGGATAAGATCGGTTCAGCCATTGCTGAGAAACACGAATGAGAATTTGTCTGTTACATACACACACACAGACACACACAGACATTGTCTCAAATCGTCGAGCTGAGTCGATTGGTATATAAGACTCGGCCCTTCGGGCCTCGGAAAAAATCTTGAAAGTTTGAGCGAATTCTATACATTTCTTTTATAAGAAATGTAAAAACGTGGTATTTTGAAAACCGTGCAAAAATTTGGGCCAAAAATACCCATGAAAAACAGGCAACGCGCTATAGGATTTTATGAAAAATCCGCCCATGTGCCAGAGGTGAATAATCATTAGATTGATTTGAGCAAACTGATTGCTAGCCGCCCATGTGCCAGAGGTGAATAATCATTAGATTGATTTGATAGCATAAAGTCATAAAGCTCAAAAGAAATATAGTACGTTGTTTTCGAAGCGAAATCATTCTTTTATCATGATTTATTATAAGAGTGCAATATTTTGGCGCTTCTTGTAGCTAGTATGAGTAATTAAATTTTTTTTTAAATTTATAGTATCCATTGGAAAGAAATCGGCAAACGAAGCTTTTTAGTAGATTTCTCCTAAAACGAAGCTTTATCTGTGAGTTCTAAAATACAAACAGGGCAACTATCAATGATGTAACGCTAAATTTTCATTTCATTTGCCCCCTCCCACTTATCAGGGTCATTGGTTATTTCCACGAATAAGATGTCCAATATTTTTTTCTTCGGTAGAAATACATTTGGTATGTCTCAGGTTACTTTTTTCCACCAAATTTCACAAAATGTTGAAATTTTTCATTGTCCCTTCGGGTAGTACTAATTTAGCACAAACCCTGTGCTTTTCTACTGCACAGAACAAGCGACGATATAATGCGTGCGACGGGAAAATTGAAAAACGCTGTTATGAAGTTTTCCAAATCAAGTTTTACTTGCTACCATTTCCTCGGATTCTTACGAATCCATTGGAATACTATACTTGGGTAGTTTTATGGGAAAAGCGATAGAAAAAATTAAAGGGTTGTGTACAGGACACGACCACGGTGACATTAAAAATATAGCTTTTTTATCTATCACACATATCGACACACGTTCTTGTTCACTCGCCTGTTTTCATATGTTACAATTTGCTATATACCCTCCCCATTAAAACATAATTTATTGAAGGTCTTTTAACGGTAATCTATTAATTAATCAAGTATCTCACTAGGTGATTGGCATTATTTGGCTGATCCATCTAGTAAAAATAGGCTGGTCTGTCCAGAAAATATATTCAAAAGAAAAGTTCCATATTGAGAGCTGTGATGAGGAAACCCACGCCCGCCAACGGAAATATACAGATTCTCCATAAAATATGAAATTTCATTTTCCATTTAAATTTTCAATAATGTACTAATGAACTTAAGTAAACAATCTTAAGTGTAAGTATTTCTTGATCGATTAGTGGTGGAAAAATGAAATTATTTGATAAATTACATTGTTATGCAACGTTCGCACTACCAGTTAAAACGGGTTTTTATGCTATCTTGGTGACATTTTTCTTGTTGCTAATTATTAAAACGTGTTATAACTCTGTAGTGTAAACATTGTATTATTAAACCAATTCTGCAGCGTTTTATGTTATATAGGTGTTTTATGTGGTAATAGGACTGACATAATTATATCTTCAGTACAGCGGTTTGTTTCATAATTTAAAACAGATTTATTTTAAAATTTAAATTAGTATACCCAACCGTATTTGTTGTATACCTTAAAACGCAATTAGAACTGTGTTTTAAATACATAGGGTAGGACAGATATTCTGACTGGTTAAACTGGGAAAACAATTTTAAGTCCAGTAACGCTTAAGACATGGCTTGAATTTGAATCGAAAAAGAACACCCGCTTCAACTGCTGCTGGGACGTTCTGTTTTAAAATTTTCCGTTGTGTGCAGTACGAAACAAAAGTGTTTGAAATTAGAAAACAAAAAGTTCTGCTGGGAATGTGATTGTTTCCGATGCAATTACACTCAGATTTTTCAGGCAGGGGATACAGGCCGTGTAAATGAAAACCGCGTAAATTTAAAAAAAACGCGTTAATGAAAACCGCGTAAATTTCAAAATCCGCGTAAAAAACCTGAGTGTACTCTCCTATATAAAATATTACGCTGCTGAACAGTGCAATAACTACAGAAGCACGTTGTCAGATGCCTTACTGATAAAAAACATATAACCGAAATATGAAAACCAATTGGCTCTTTACCCTACGCAGCTACAAAGCGCCGTAAACATGGATTAACAAATTACAACGCACACGCATGCATAAAAATAAATATATTTTTTTCAAACGCAACACTCTTAAGCAGCACACACCGTATTTGAATTAAATCCAAACCACCCCGCCCACCCACTTTGCAAATCATTCTGTGACACCATGCTGGTACCCGACAAATCCGCACACGGCCACCGCTGCCGAAAATGCATAGCGTCTACCGCTTATTGTAGTGCCCAGACGCTGCAGCCATGATCTTACCCGTTCGACATAAGAACAAAAACTGATTCAAACGGGTGCGCGTCACCTCTATTTATAAACTAACCGTATATGGTTTAGTCACTTAGGTGCGAGTGTGTGCAAATGCCAACGTTACCGAAAATCGATAGCGCTTATTGCATCGCCCGGAGACGACGCTGCTCGTGTGGGATAAGAGCAACAACTGATTTAAACGGACATGCGTTGCTTCTATTTATGACTTTTCGTGTGTGATTGAGCCACTAACCTACCCTCTAATGACGGCTGTGTCTGAGAAATCTGCCTCACGAATGGTAATTTTCCCGTTTTTCGTGAACTTTTTAATTTTACCAATTTTTGAAAGTCTACTTTAATTGGGGAGATATTAAATTATTACCAATATTTAAGTTAGGTGTTTCTGAATCGGTTGGTGTATGAATGATTAAAATCCATCTAGTAATATCGGAGTTATAAGCGTGCAAACCTTACATAGTTTCGTTACATGGGAGATAGTTTAGATTTTAGAATGACACCTAGCCCCAGATAGTGGAGTAAGACATTTTTAATGTCAAAAGCGGGTTGAAGAAATCATTCATTTCATTCGCGTGCACGCATACATTCATATGAGTATCGTATATGCGTATTATATTAGGTTTGTTCCAGTACACGGAAGTCACTCCGGAGTAAACAGGAGCAAAAAATTTTTGCACTTTTTTACTAGGGTTTGCTACCAGAAGAAGAAAAAAGAGAAGAATAGAGTACAGGAACGATTTTCTCCGGAGTACTTCCAGTTTCTCCTGGTACTGGAACAGACCTATTGATATCCTCAATTCTGCAGATAAGAAAAAGAAGCCCGACGGGGGCCTTAATAGTGTTGAATTTGGAACTATCTGGTAGTATTCCATTATCTGTAATTGTTTGCGAGTGTACTACTTCACCCTGAAATAATTTATGCACCCCTCGACCGCTACACCGTTTACCCGACTGAGAAGAAAACGTTGGTTTACTGTACTGGTGTAAACACAACATAAATTGTGGCTACCCAGCCGTGCGAGAAATGTCATCGGTCTACCCACACAGCGGAGCCAGTACTAGTAAACAAACGCAGTTTACTTGTAATCATCGGTAGGAATTGATGGACAATTTCTCGACGATGGAAGCAGAGGAAAGAAGGCCAGGTGCACCACGGCTGTTGAGTTTCACCCCCTGGAGCCCCTAGAATTGGAGAAAAGGAGAAAGGCGCCACCATTGCATATTCGGCGAAGAAGCTGCTCGGTCGCAGCAACCAATTTAATAAATGTAAAGTGTTATGTATAATTTGTGTTAGAATAAAATGTAGTGTATTGCATTTAAAAATATGGTGTGAAAAATGTAAAGTGTATTATCTGTATATGGCTGGTGTTTTCGTTATTTATGTACAAAATCCCTGCAATCCGTGCCTTCTGCCGGGATCCTAGTCTACCGAAGAAGTTCGCCACCATCAGGAAACCACAATCGGGATTTTCCCAGGATACAGTCTACTAATTTAATCGAAGAAAGGTAAGGACCAGACTCCAAAACATTGGTCCTTCGAGCCGGATCCGTGCGAAGTCAACTAAAGGTCCATCCACGAAGGAAGAAGAACGCCATTGCGATTTCCCGCCCTTGGGAGAGGAACCCAAGCTAAAACCGCCATCGCAGTCTGAAAAATCCACTAGTTGCGAAGGCAACCATCATTTGATGCATTTAGAACGTTCGAGAAAATGAAAAGACAGTGAAAGGATTACTGTTACGATTACATCTGGCGAATTTCACACTCCAATTACCTGCAGTACATTTATTCCGCTTATTTTGTGACCGGGAAGAGTCACAACAAGAGCATCGCACATTCGAGCCAACGGCATTTTACATCGTTGGCACCAGTCGCAAGAGGAAACCATTCCGGAACGGGCGAATTGCCCTGGTTTGTCCAGGTAATTATATACTAAAGTTATGTCCAGTCGCTGCTGGACCACTCCATAAATGCTACATGGTTTCCTTTCCTATTTTGATGATGTTTGCCGCAATCATATTGGAGAAATAACACCATCACTGCAAGTCATCAAGGGAGATTAGCTTCGACGAATGAGACGTGTCAGCGACCTGCCTTCAACTACATCCCTGGTGCAGACAGTTTAAAAACAGTACATTGTTCTGCTGTAGGATCGCCTTACCCGTCTAGACATCCAAAACAATACGGCATCGATCGTCCGGTGCCCTTGATAAAGAACGAGCCAGTGATGAAAAGCGGTGACGTCATCAATAATCTGTCGGACTCTCCGAGAGACTAGCCAGGGAAGGAGAATTCGGCTGATTACACTACCACATGCTGCCGCTTTAATCCCGAACGGACTGATAAAGATCGATCTTGAGATGCTGTGAGTTAGTATCCATCTAGATCGCGCCGGAGTGACACCGATAAGGCCCGCATGCCAAAATTGTTATAATTAAGTTAAAAAATATGTGTTAGGCAATAAATGTTTTACGGTAGATTAAATTGTGTGTTGCAGATAATAAAATGTGCTTAGTGTAATGAACTATAATAAATTGGATTGTTACTACCGAGTGATGTGTTGAGCATGCAATTGGAGAAGTCCTGGATCAATTTGGTTTTTGGTCGGCGCTGATTGAATTGTTTAGCCTGCTGGATCCTATTGTGTCGGGAGACATACTTGATTCGATGTTGGGAGGCCTGAGCTGGTCCACACTCTAGCTATCGAAGACCCTCTGGTAAGCCTTATACTCAGGAACCCATCATTCTGGTCCTTCGAACCGGATCCAATTCGGTCGGACCTAGGAAGGACGCCGTCGATGCTAGTGGCATTGGACACTTGGATACTATTGTCCTATTCAATTCGTACCACTATTGTATCCGGGTATATGGAGCCAAGAACACGCCGAACAATTAAATAGTGCCCATTATTACGGACATTGTACCCTCGGACAATTGGACTTCAATTACACCGCGTGCTTGGCGTCATTTTGTGGCTTGGCGTCCCTTTACGGATTGGCGTCTATTGGTTGGAGATAGTGCATGATCGATTTTGGTGGAAACAACACATCACAGTGCTGCTGCAATTTGACGTCGGTGAACAATAAAATTTGGATGGCAGTGACGGACGGTAATTGCTGGTGAAAACGCCTTCGTTGCGGTGGATTTCGGATACTCGATTGGATTTTCTACGCTAATTGGACCCTGAACAGGAGAATCAACCTGTTCTTCCAGGTAAATATTACATGTTCAGGTGTATGTCCGGTCGAAGCTTTCTTGTTACAAAACTAATACCACCTTTCGATATCTGGACCATTGCAATCTAATCTCATCACGGAGGATACATCGGTCTCCAACAACGGAAGGAAGGCAAATTCGACTGCATGTGGATTACAACTTTATTACTACATCTGGAGGTTGATGTGCGCGTGTCCCATATCGGTTCGTCGATATATGCTGAGAGTATTGTTGCTGGTTTCATCGGTATCCTTAAGACGTTTATGCATGCTAAGACCTGGGAGCCCCAACATATTTTTCTCCAGGTTAGTAAATGCACAGTATATGCCCACCGTTGTCTAGGCATCAGATAAATACACATTTGGTGATTGAATTTTCGTCCTTTCGACTGTACCATACTGATCCCTGAGCATAACTGCAGCACGGTTGTGCATTCACAATTATTGATTGTCATCTTTCATCGAAATATTTTGGACTTCGAATCTTCTATTGTTTTTCGTGGTGAGTGACCACAGTATATGTCCAGCCGTCGCTGGCATTCTCTTTGATACTACATACTCGCTTCCTCTCCTCTGCCCTCACACATTGGCTGGTTATACATCGTGCACCAAGTGTTACATCAGCATGGAGTTAGTGTGACGTCATTGCATTGCTTGTAGTTTGGCATTTTAACGCTCTGGGGCGCATCTATAGTTCCTGTAAGGTCAGTGCTGCAGATAGTATATGCCTAGCGAAGCTAGGGCCGTTCACAGGGTATTGCACTGAAATCATCTCTCATTTACCGGTTTCCTGAGTGAAATAAGCACCATGCCTCCTGCCGCATCCAGCACGAAGAAGTCTCCATCGTTGAAGTTGCTCGTTACCAAGCTGAAGGATGTCCAATCTTCCTTTGACGATATTTATCGTTTCGTTGAAGACTTCAAGGAAAATACAACTACTACCCAGATTGAAGTGCGACTGGAAAAACTCGACGAACTGTGGGAAAAATTCAGCGACACCCTTATAGAGTTGAAATCTCACGACGACTATGCAGCACGACTACGAGGATGAAAGGTTGGACTTCAGCGATCGATACTACAGGGCAAAATCGTTTCTTGTGGATATGGCCAAAGAAAGACAAGAGGCACCAGCCATGGAACAATCGATACGGGTCGGTGATACGTCGGTGCATAGCACAATGGACCATGTGCGGCTGCCTCAAATAAAGCTGCAGACGTTCAACGGCGACATTGACGAATGGTTAGGATTCCGGGATCTCTTCACCTCACTTATACACTGGAAGGCGGATTTACCAGAGGTGGAGAAATTTCACTACCTAAAAGGATGCCTTCAGGGTGAACCTAAAAGCTTGATCGAACCGCTACAAATCACTCGGGCTAATTACCAGGTGGCTTGGGAAATGCTGTTAAAACGCTATAATAACAGTAAGCAATTGAAGAAGCGTCAGGTCCAATCGCTCTTCAAACTACCAGCACTAACAAGGGAATCCGTTGCTGATCTCCACTCCCTATTGGAAGGCTTCCAAAGGGTAGTTCAAACACTGGATCAAATTGTGCAGCCGCATGATTATAAGGATCTTCTACTGGTAAATTTACTTTCTGCACGTCTCGACCCGATCACGCGAAGAGGCTGGGAGGAGCACTCATCGAATAAGGATCAAGATTCGCTAAATGATTTGACGGATTTTCTTCATCGGTGGATTCAAATTTTGGAGGCGTTACCTTCAAGGCCCGTGGACACTAGGGGTGTCCAGCAATCACAACCTCCGTTGAAGCCGAAACCCTTTGCAGTTAAAAATAGTTTCAACACGGTTCAAGCAAACCACAGTAACTGCGTAGCGTGCAAGAGTAGCCATCCACTATATCAGTGCGGTAAATTCCAAGAAATGCCGGTTTCAGAGAGAGATGTGTTGTTGCGCAACAACTCACTCTGTCGCAACTGTTTCCGCCAAGGGCATCATGCGAAGGATTGCCAATCAAAATATTCCTGTCGCCATTGTAAAGGACGTCACCATACATTGGTTTGCTTCCGAGCTGGGAGGAATGAGAAGCCCAAGGATACAGCTGGTAGTCAAGGTTCCAATGCTTCCGTTTCACAAGACAATTCAAGTAGCTCTATCGCTACACCCTCCTCCTCCTCCTCGCAAGTGGCTAACATGGCAGCCACTGAAGTTTCGTTAGTTGGATCAGTACATCGACACTCGTCGCAGGTTTTGTTGGCTACAGCGGTGGTCATCATCGAGGATAATGGTGGCACTCAGTACCCAGCACGGGCTCTACTCGACTCAGGTTCAGAGAGCAATTTCATTTCGGAGCGATTGAGTCAACGTCTAAAGGTGGATCGAGATAAGGTGGACATCTCGATATTAGGGATTGGTCAACGGACTAGCAAGGTAAAGCAGCGTATACAGGCCACAGTGTTGTCACGAGTTACTGATTTCTCTCGGGCGATGAGTTTTTTGGTGCTTCCGAAGGTGACGGTAAATTTACCAACGGTTAACATCGACACAATCGGTTGGCCGATTCCACGAGATGTTGAGTTAGCAGATCCTGCTTTCGGCGTTTCTCAGAGTATTGACATCGTACTAGGAATCGAGTCATTCTTCGAGTTTTTCCAAACCGGACGCAAGATTCCTTTGGGAGAACGATTACCCTCATTAAATGAATCCGTATTTGGATGGGTTGTGTGTGGCGGTTCATCTGTGCCCGATAAGACGTTGAATATTAGCTGCAATGTTTCTACTACGGAAGGCTTGGAAGAGCTGATGGCTCGATTTTGGACCTGCGAAGATATGGGATCAACCAGGAACAATTCACCGGAAGAAGCACACTGTGAAGAGCTGTTTGTGCGTTCGATTCAGCGTGGGGAAAGCGGCCGCTACACTGTATCATTGCCAAAGGATGAGGACAAACTAAAACAATTGGGCGATTCTAGGGGGATCGCATTCCGACGTCTCCAAGGCACGGAGCGGAGATTGGAAAGGGATGCTGCATTACGGGAGCAGTACAAGGCATTCATGACCGAATATGTGCGTCTGGGTCATATGCAGTGAGTCGATACTACCATTCCCAACACGGATAAACGGTGTTATGTACCACATCATCCGGTGGTTAAAGAGGCGAGTACCACCACCAAGGTTAGGGTAGCATTCGACGCCTCCTGCAAAACGGCCTCAGGAGTGTCGCTGAACGATACATTGCTGGTAGGGCCAGTAATACAAGAGGACTTGAGTTCGATTATTCTCCGTTGCCGAACAAGGCAGATAGTGCTGGTTGCTGATGTTGAGAAAATGTTTCGTCAAATTAATGTGAACCCCGACGAACGACATCTTCAATCGATTCTATGGCGCTCATCACCAAGGGATGAAGTAGTTACCTATGAGCTGAACACCGTTACTTACGGAACCAAGCCTGCTCCATTTTTGGCCACAAGGACACTGAAACAGCTAACGATGGATGAGGAGCAACGATATCCGCTCGCTGCCAAGGCAATTACGGAAGACACATACATGGATGATGTACTCACGTGTTCCGATGATGCAGCGGAGGCACTTACGATGAGGATACAATTGGACAAGTTGATGGCTAGTGGGGGATTCCAGCTCAGGAAGTGGGCATCCAATTGTGTCGAGGTTTTACGTGGTATTCCTGAAGAAAATCTGGCGATCCGTGGCTCAGAAATCGAATTAGATCCAGACCCATCGATCAAGACACTAGGATTAGTGTGGCAGCCTAGAACAGACGTCTTCAAATTTCAATTCAGCATACCTTCCATTGACGATAATTTGCTTATTACCAGGAGGCAACTTTTGTCGATCATTGCGACTCTGTTTGATCCTCTGGGTCTGGTTGGTGCAACCATTACAATGGCCAAGCTTTTCATGCAGCAATCTTGGATGCTGCGTGACGAACACGATCAGAGATTTGGTTGGGACCAGCCGTTACCTTCGATGGTGGGTGAGACGTGGCGGAAGTACCATCAGCAGCTTCATCTACTTAATCAAATACACGTGGATCCCTGTGTAATCATCCCCAGGGCAGTCGTGATGGAATTCCATTGCTTCTCAGACGCGTCACTGAAGGCCTACGGTGCGTGCCTATATGTTCGAAGCATCGATACAGCAGGAAGGGTGAAGGTTCAATTGCTCACATCGAAGTCAAAGGTGGCTCCGGTTAAATGTATGACGATCCCGAGGTTGGAGCTTTGCGGAGCGGTATTAGCCGCTCAACTATTCCAAAAGGTGCAACAGGCAACTCGCTCGATCGCACGTGCATATTTTTGGACAGATTCAACGTGTGTGCTTCGATGGTTGCAAGCTTGTCCGGCCACATGGACTATATTCGTCGCAAATAGAGTGGCAACAATCCAAATTATAACAGAGGGGCATGAATGGAGACATGTTCCAGGAATTCATAATCCAGCCGATCTTATCTCGAGGGGAATCTCTCCAGAAGAAATAATTCACAATAATTTCTGGTGGGATGGTCCAAGCTGGCTAACGCACGACCATGAGGATTGGCCGAATAGTTTCGATAATTCGTCGAGTGAGGGGATTGAGGAAGAGAGGAGACGCGCAGTTGTTGCTAATACGGCCTCGGTTGTGGCGGAATTCAATGAATGGTATTTATCCAAATTCGCTACATACTCCAATTTAATTCACCGTACAGCAATATGGCTCCGATTCATTTCGTTACTTCGTACCCCGAAGAAGGATCGACGATCAGGATGGATCACGACAGCAGAGCTGAAGGCAGCCGAATGTTTACTTATACAACGGGTGCAACGAGAAGTCTTTCCTGATGAACGAAAGGCACTGTTAAAAGGGGATATGGTTCCAAGGAAATCTCCTCTGCGATGGTTCAATTCATTTGTGTCAGAAAAGGAAGAGCTTATAAGAGTTGGCGGGCGCGGTTGATTCATTCAAATGAAGCAGAAGATGCTAAACATCCCATTGTGCTCCCGGCTCGACATCGCTTGACACGCATGATTCTTAAGCACTACCACGAACGATTGCTTCACGCAGTGCCACAATTGTTGCTGAGTGTGGTCAGACTTCGCTACTGGCCGTTAGGAGGACGCAATGTAGCCAGGGAAACCGTTCATCGTTGTCAAAAATGCTTCCGATCAAAGCCCACTCCGTTGCAGCAATTTATGGGAGACCTGCCAGCAGCGCGAGTGACTATTTCTCGTCCTTTCTCAAGGTCGGGAGTGGACTATTTCGGACCAATCTATGTGCGCCCTGTACCACGACGCGCAGCAGTAAAAGCGTACGCGGCAATTTTCGTGTGCCTTTGCACGAAGGCGATTCATCTGGAGCTTGTCGGGGATTTATCTACGGATCGATTCTTGCAGGCTTTGCGTCGGTTCGTTGCCCGTCGAGGAAGGCCAACTGATATTTATTCCGACAACGGTACTAACTTCGTTGGAGCTCGGAACAAACTGGAAGAAGTAGTACGTTTGTTGCGGGATAAACAGCATCAGGAGAAGGTATCCAAGAAGTGTGCAGAAGAGGGCATTCGCTGGCATTTTAGTCCTCCGAGTGCACCTCATTTCGGAGGCTTGTGGGAGGCGGCTGTGAGATCGGCCAAACATCACCTCTTGCGCGTGATTGGGGACAGCGTCGTGTCGCCCGAAGATATGAACACGCTTCTTGTGCAAGTGGAAGGCTGTTTAAATTCTCGACCACTTACACCTACATCAGACGACCCGAACGATCTTGAACCGTTAACTCCTGCGCATTTCTTGGTTGGATCGTCATTGCAGTCACTTCCAGAACAACAGTTGCAAGCAGTTCCCATAAACCGTTTAAACTATTGGCAACGTATGCAAAGGATGCTCCAGGATTTTTGGAGAAGATGGCAGAGGGAGTACTTGTGTCAGTTGCAGGGTCGAACGAAGCGCTGGCGACCACCAATAGAAATCGAAATCGGTAGGCTAGTCGTCATTTTCGAAGAAAACCTACCTCCAACTCGCTGGAAAATGGGTAGAATACAGGAGTTACATCCAGGACCAGACGGTATCGTTAGAGTGGTCACTCTTAAGACCGCTTCTGGAACATTGAAGCGTCCGGTTGAAAAGCTGTGTTTGCTGCCTACACCAGAATTCAACGAACAACCTAGTAGCCGCCAACAGCAGTAGCCTTGCCTATCCCATCCTAGTCGAGAGGAGTTTCTTTTCTTTATTTCAGAAATAGCGAATATTTCAGGGTGGGTGAGGATGTCTGCGACCTGCCTTCAACTACATCCCTGGTGCAGACAGTTTAAAAACAGTACATTGTTCTGCTGTAGGATCGCCTTACCCGTCTAGACATCCAAAACAATACGGCATCGATCGTCCGGTGCCCTTGATAAAGAACGAGCCTGTGATGAAAAGCGGTGACGTCATCAATAATCTGTCGGACTCTCCGAGAGATTAGCCAGGGAAGGAGAATTCGGCTGATTACACTACCACATGCTGCCGCTTTAATCCAGAACGGACTGATAAAGATCGATCTTGAGATGCTGTGAGTTAGTATCCATCTAGATCGCGCCGGAGTGACACCGATAAGGCCCGCATGCCAAAATTGTTATAATTAAGTTAAAAAATATGTGTTAGGCAATAAATGTTTTACGGTAGATTAAATTGTGTGTTGCAGATAATAAAATGTGCTTAGTGTAATGAACTATAATAAATTGGATTGTTACTACCGAGTGATGTGTTGAGCATGCAATTGGAGAAGTCCTGGATCAATTTGGTTTTTGGTCGGCGCTGATTGAATTGTTTAGCCTGCTGGATCCTATTGTGTCGGGAGACATACTTGATTCGATGTTAGGAGGCCTGAGCTGGTCCACACTCTAGCTATCGAAGACCCTCTGGTAAGCCTTATACTCAGGAACCCATCAATACGTATTTGAATCAACTTACCGTTAAAATACCCGACTGCAACTACATCCTACGCGAGTTCACTTGGTGCAGGAGCAACTGTTATCCTTCCAGGTCAGCTAATGGAATTGTACCACTTGTATATGTCCGGCCGAAGCTGGAATTTATTGCCATACTACATAATGTATTTCACACCTCTCTGTGCACTGTTTTGATCGTGATCCATGTATACATACATAAACAACATTTACAAGCATATGAACAAGGGGCGCGCATAAGTGCATTATTGTTTCACTGCGTCCTACTTTCGGAGCATCGGTGTGATCACGAGAAAATCCGGCACATCGTTTTTTGATGAAATTTAGCAGCGTTACTGTTTTGTCAGGTCAGTTAGAACAGTATATGTTCAGCCGTAGTTGGACCAACAATTTTACTACATAACCCTTTTCACCTCTCCCGCGAAATCTGGATCCGTATGAAGAATTTTAAATTACTCGTACTTCCACAATCATTTGGAGCTGCATCGTTCGAATATTTCTGAGGGACATAACTGTAGAGAAAGCGGAAATTCCTGTTTCTTCAGGTAAATAATAAAAACAGCTCTACAGTATATGCCCATCTGAAGTTAGGAAACAAGCAGAATATTACACCTCCGTATTATCTTCCCGTTCTGTCAAAGTGAAATTGTGTTACAATGCCGCCGACTACATCATCGAGTGCTAAGAAGTCACCGGCGTTGCGGACGCTGCAAACCAAGCTGAGGTCATACCAGAATATGTTCAGGGATATCTGCAGGTTCGCCGATTCTCTTGGGGTGGAAACTACAGCCAGCCAGGTGACAGTTCGACTGGAAAAACTTGAGGAGTTGTGGGAGAAGGTGAACGATGTGATCTTGGACATCGAAACACACGAAGACTTCGAAGCAGAGGATGACGCCTATGCTGAGCAACAGTCGGAGTTTGGAAACCGCTACTACCAGGTGAAGTCGGTGTTGTTAGACAAGATCAAGGAGCTAGAAGAACCTGCTGTCCTTAATGCCTCCATCCGGGGACTCGACATGACACAACAACCCACCATATAGCATGTGCGACTCCCACAAATCAAGTTGCAAACCTTCGACGGCAACATTGATGAGTGGTTGAGTTTCCGCGATCTATACACATCGCTCATCCATTGGAAAGCAGATTTACCGGATGTCGAGAAGTTTCACTACCTGAAGGGATGTCTGTCAGGAGAAGCTAAGGCGCTTATTGACCCGCTGTTGATTACAAGGGCGAATTATCAGGTCGCATGGGAGACGCTAACCAAACGCTACAACGACAGTAAAATCCTGAAGCGGCGTCAGATTCAAGCGCTGTTTAAGTTACCTAATCTGGCTAAGGAGTCGGCCAACGAATTGCAGTCGTTGCTGGAGGGATTCGAGCGTGTTGTTCAGACCCTTGATCAGCTGGTACAACCCGCCTACTACAAGGATCTTCTACTGCTAGACATATTAGCTTCGCGTCTAGACAGTGGAACCAGGAGAGCTTGGGAAGAGCATTCATCCACCAAGGAGCAGGATACGGTGAAGGACTTGACCGAATTCTTGCAAAGACGGATCAGAGTACTGGGAGCATTGCCAACTAGATCCGTTGAACCCAAGGTTGTCGTACCACAATCGCAAAAGAAGCCATTTGTAGCACGCTCTAGCCATAGCGTCGTACAAAATACAGGAGGACGGTGCATCGCGTGTTCGGAATCCCATCCTCTGTATCAATGTCCAGCTTTCCAACGTTTAGCAGTATCCGCCCGCGATAAGCTGCTCCGCAACCACTCCTTATGTCGCAATTGTTTCCGGAAGGGTCATCTGGCTGCGGAGTGTTCTTCACGATATGTGTGCCGTAATTGCAAGGGCAAGCACCATACCTTGGTATGTTTTCGGACGGACGGCGAAGGCGGTAAGGAGTCAACCGCTAAGGGAGCAAACAGTTCCGGGAATTCCAAGGAAGGGAAATCAAGTACCAGAATAGCCAGCACACCAGCGGCTGTTTCATCTAACATGTCTGGTCAGCGCAGCTCATCGGTATTACTCGCTACGGCCATCGTCTTAGTGGAGGACGATCAAGGAGGTAGTTATCAAGCAAGGGCTCTACTGGATTCGGGTTCTGAATGCAATTTCATGACCGAGCGGTTATGTCAACTGATGAACGTTCAACGGCGGCGGTCCGACGTGTCTGTGTACGGGATCGGGCAATCCAATACCAAGGTCAAGCATAAGGTGACAACAACAGTCAAGTCGCGAGTATCTGCTTTCTCGCGGAAGATGGAGTTTCTTCTACTACCGAGTGTCACAGCAAATCTTCCGATAGCCAACGTGGATATGACGGGATGGGAAATCCCAACTGGCGTGGAGCTAGCGGATCCAGCGTTTTTCAAATCCAAGGCGGTTGATTTAGTGCTTGGGATCCAGTACTTCTTCGCATTTTTCCATACCGGGAATGAAGTGCAGTTAGGCAAGGGTCTTCCTACTCTAACCGAGTCGGTATTCGGATGGGTAGTAGCTGGCACGGTCGAAAGCTCGCTAGAAACCCAACGTATAACCTGCAATATGGCCGTCGGTCTGGAGGAAATATTGACTCGTTTCTGGACCTGTGAGGAGATCGATTCTACCTCTATTTATTCGCCTGAGGAAGCACGCTGCGAGGAGCAGTATGCTAGAACTGTACGAAGGGGAACGGATGGCCGATACACAGTCTCACTACCAAGGGGTGAAGTCGCACTGGCAAGGATGGGCGAGTCAAGGGACATCGCAGTCCGGCGGCTAGAAGCTTTGGAGCGCAGACTATCGAGGGATCCAGAGCTCCGGAAACAGTACAACCAGTTTATGGCAGAATATCTGGAGCTAGGTCACATGCGAAGGGTATCTGTGACACGAGATGAGAAAGGCAAATACTGCTACTTACCTCATCATCCAGTGGTCAAACAGGAAAGCACCACAACCAAGGTCAGAGTGGTCTTTGATGCATCGTGCAAAACTTCCTCAGGAACGTCTCTAAACGATGCACTATTGGTGGGACCGGTGATTCAGGACGATCTCCGGTCAATTATTCTACGGAGCCGAACCAGACAGTACATGGTGGTAGCGGATGTCGAGAAGATGTTTCGACAAATCAAAATCGATGAAGGGGACATGCCGCTTCAACGAATTCTGTGGCGTGTGGATGGTAACGAGGAGGTCGGGACCTACGAGTTAACTACGGTCACATATGGAACCAAGCCGGCTCCGTTCCTTGCAACCAGAACTCTGAAGCAATTGGCTATGGACGAGCAAGCACAATACCCACTAGCGGCAAGGGCTGCAATCGAAGATGTCTACATGGACGACGTTTTGACTGGCGCTGACGAAGCAGAAGCAGCGTTGGAGCTGCGAAACCAGCTGGACGAGATGATGGATAAAGGAGGATTCCGTCTGAGAAAGTGGGCTTCCAACTGCCCGATGGTATTGCAGGGTATTCCAGAAGAAAACCTGGCGGTAATGCAAGCAAAGGAAATGCAGCTAGATCCCGATCCCGAAGTACGAACCCTAGGACTTGTGTGGCTTCCAGTTGATGATGTCCTGATGTTCCGGTTCAAAATACAGGAACTAGAGCCAGCCGGTAAACTGTCGAAACGTAGGGTCCTGTCAATCATAGCTACGCTATTCGATCCGTTAGGCCTGGTAGGAGCGGTAATCACAACTGCAAAGATTTTCATGCAGCTATTGTGGTGTTTAAAGGATTGCAATGGAAGGAGCTTAGACTGGGATAGTCCCCTGCCATCAAAGGTTGACGCAGAATGGCGAGATTTCCACTCTCAGTTGCCACTGCTAAACAGTCTGAGAATCGACCGCTGCGTTATAAAACCGAAGGCAGTTACTGTTGAGCTCCACTTCTTCTTAGACGCATCCGAGCGAGCATACGGAGCTTGTGCGTATACTAGAAGTGTGGATTCAACGGGAGGTCGTCCAAATCCAAGGTGGCCCCATTGAAATGCCAATCCATTCCACGCTTGGAACTGTGTGGAGCCTTGATGGCGGCTCAGCTTTCGGAGAAGATCACAGATGCGATTAAGATGGACGCGCAGCAGTTTTTCTGGACGGACTCCACCTGCGTTCTCCAATGGCTAAAGGCAGTACCCACGACGTGGACTACATTCGCTGCTAATCGCGTGGCGAAAATTCAAGGAATCACCGAGACGCATATTTGGCAGCGCGTTCCAGGAACCCAAAATCCGGCAGACTTAATTTCGCGCGGATTAACTCCAGAGCAGATTCAGCACAGTGAGCTGTGGTGGGAAGGCCCACCATGGTTTCAGACAGGGCTAGAATCACGGCCAAAGCCACCAACAATGGCAAGCGTTGAGGACGTAGAAGGAGAGATGCGCCGCTCAGCAGTTCCATGTACGAAACAGCAGGAGTATTTCGGAACCTGGTACGTTAGCAAGTTCTCCAACTACCCAAATTTGATGAGAAGCACAGCGTACTGGCTACGATTGAAAAATATCCTCAAGCGGACTGAGCATAGCAGAAGATGGAAAGGAGTTCTAGAGGCAGCTGAATTGAAGGAGGCCGAGCACACGTTAATGGGGCGCGTTCAGCAGGAAACGTTCCCGAAGGAGTGGAAGGCGCTTTCGAACCATGAAGCGGTATCAAGGAGTTCACCGCTGCGCTGGTTTCACCCACAGTTGTCTAGGGACAATCTGCTCAGAGTTGGAGGGCGATTGGGCCACTCACAGGAAATTGAAGATACCAAGCATCCAATAATACTTCCAGCAACACATCGACTAACCAGACTGTTATTAGAGCATTTTCACAAGAAGTTGCTCCACGCGGGACCGCAGCTTCTTCTTGGCACTGTAAGACTTCAGTATTGGCCATTGGGAGGCCGCAATTTAGCTCGGCAAATAGTTCATCAGTGTAATCGTTGTTTCCGAGCAAAGCCCAAACCTATTCAGCAATTCATGGGTGAATTGCCTGCAGCGCGCGTGACTGTATCACGGCCATTCTCAAGAACGGGAGTGGACTATTTTGGCCCGGTGTATATACGCCCAGGACCTCGTCGTACGGCAGTTAAAGCGTATGCGGCAGTATTCGTCTGTATGTGTACGAAGGCCGTTCATCTCGAGCTGGTAACGGATTTGTCTACGGACCGGTTTCTGCAGGTGTTACGCAGATTTATTGCAAGGAGAGGCAAGTGTTCCGATATGTACTCGGATAATGGGACAAACTTCATTGGAGCTAGGAACCAACTGAAGCAACTGACTGAGTTGTTACACAGCAAGGAACACAACGAGAAGATATCGAAGGAATGTGCAAAGGATGGCATCCATTGGCATTTCAACCCCCCCAGTGCTCCACATTTCGGAGGTCTATGGGAGGCGGCAGTGAAATCGGCCAAGTACCATTTGTTGCGTGTCCTTGGTAACCAGGTGGTTTCGTTCGAAGATATGAACACTCTTTTGATTCAGGTGGAGAGCTGTCTTAATTCTAGACCACTAACTGCGATGACTGATGATCCAAATGATCTCGAGCCTTTGACTCCGGGACATTTTCTAATTGGAACTTCCATGCAGCAACTATCTGCTGCAGACTACACAGCTGTTCCACTAAATCGTTTGAAACAGTGGCAGATAATACAGCAGAAACTGCAGCAATTTTGGAAACGATGGCGGTTGGAATATATAACGCAACTACAAGGCAGAGTGAAGCGTTGGCAACCACCTATTCCAATCTCTCTCGGTGTGCGAGAGGTTTTCTTGTTTTTTTTCAGAAATTCCAGCAATTTCAGGGAGGGTGAGAATGTTTGCGAGTGTACTACTTCACCCTGAAATAATTTATGCACCCCTCGACCGCTACACCGTTTACCCGACTGAGAAGAAAACGTTGGTTTACTGTACTGGTGTAAACACAACATAAATTATGGCTACCCAGCTGTGCGAGAAATGTCATCGGTCTACCCACACAGCGGAGCCAGTACTAGTAAACAAACGCAGTTTACTTGTAATCATCGGTAGGAATTGATGGACAATTTCTCGACGACGGAAGCAGAGGAAAGAAGGCCAGGTGCACCACGGCTGTTGAGTTTCACCCCCTGGAACCCCCAGAATAGGAGAAAAGGAGAAAAGCGCCACCATTGCATATTCGGCAAAGAAGCTGCTCGGTCGCAGCAACCAATTTAATAAATGTAAAGTGTTATGTATAATTTGTGTTAGAATAAAATGTAGTGTATTGCATTTAAAAATATAGTGTGAAAAATGTAAAGTGTATTATCTGTATATGGCTGATGTTTTCGTTATTTATGTACAAAATCCCTGCAATCCGTGCCTTCTGCCGGGATCCTAGTCTACCGAAGAAATTCGCCACCATCAGGAAACCACAATCGGGATTTTCCCAGGATACAGTCTACTAATTTAATCGAAGAAAGGTAAGGACCAGACTCCAAAACAGTAATTTTGTGTCCTAGATACGTCACTTCTGTATTGAAAAATTTGCATTTTTGGGGATTTAATTTTAGCTTATATTTTCTGATTCTGTCGAAGACTTTTGCTAAATTTTGCAAGTGGTGTTGGATGGAACATCCAATAACAATGTCATCGATATAGACGAATGCATGTTCTGGTGTTAGTCCAGCCGTTGCGATTGTCATCATTCTCTGAAAACTGTTTGGGCTAATATTTAATCCGAAAGGTAAGCGTGTGAAATGGTAATGACAACTCTGTGTTGAGAAAGCGGAAAATATTCTAAAGTTTTTTTCTAAAGCTATTTGGTGAAAGTCAGACATTAAGTCTAATATTGAAAAGTATTTGGCTCTGCCAAGTTGATCTAAAATTGTGTCGATTCTAAATAGGGGAAATTTGTCTGCCAGGATTTTTTTGTTGAGTTGTCTGAAATCTATTACTAGTCGCCATTTCTTGGTTTCATCATTTGATTTCTTTGGTACTAATAAGATTGGACTGGTATATGATGATATTGAAGGTTCTATTGTTTCGTCTTTTAGCAATTTGGGTTTCTATCGTATTGTGGGAATGGATTGTTTTATAATTGGGTATGTATACGGAGGTATTGTCCTTTAAGTTAATGTTTTGGTTGCAAAAATTGTTAGTCGACAGTGGTTCGTCAGCGAGCGCAAAAATGTCTGAATAGTTTAATATTAGGTTGCATAATTCTTGTTGTGCTTGGCACATTTTTCATGTCTATCTCATTTAAAACTTATTTCTCGTATTGTTCTTATCTTTATTGTTAATTTTCATTATATTGTAGTTTGCCAAGGGTTCCATTTCAGGTTTAAATTCTAAGTTGGACATATTTACAGTTGATTTCGTTGTGTTCATTATTTTTACATAGGGATTTTGTGGAGATATGATAGCGTTTCCGCAAAAAATTCCAGATGCAATTTCTGTAGAAATGACTACCATGTCTTCCTTCTTGTTACCTAATTTTCTAATCACTTCGCATCTCTGCGGTATTATGAAATTGTTATTTACGCTGTCTTGTATAGGTACGGACACGTTAGTATTATTTACTGAGAAATTTAATAACCAACATTCGTAATCGATTATACATTTATGGGAGGAGAAAAAATCTTTGCCCAAAATGCCATCGGTTTGAATGGGAAAGTCTGCGTTAACTAAATGAAAGTTATGCTTAATGATTATGTTATTTCCGAAATTTAATTCAGTTTTGGTCAGTGCTGTTGTTTTTATTTCGCCTTCCGTTATTCCAGATAATTTTACTCTGATATTCTTATTTACTAATTGTTTGGGCATTACTCTATTACTCTTAAAAATAAAGATATCTGCACCAGAATCTATTATTAACGTACAGATCGAATTGGCCATACGCACTCCATCTTTTATAAAGTAAGAAGCGCTTATATTTAGAGTCAACACATTGGCCCAAAAAAATGGTTTTAAATTTGTTGTTGTTGCTGCTCGCTCGGTGCAGGGACCGGCACAGCTGTTTGCGCTTGGCCTTGGTCAGCCATGCATGATTGCGGTTCAGTACTTGCTAAATACATGTTTTGTCGATTCTCCGGGAATCGATTTGTTCCATATCGAGTCTGTTGAGGTTGGTAATGACCACGGCCTCGTTGGTTATTATACACGTTTCTATGTGGATAAGTAAAATTGTTATTATACGATCGCTGTGGACCGTTATAGCGCTGATTAGTATTAAAATTTCGCTGAATTGCGTCGTTCCTCCCGTTTCCTCTTTAGGGACGGTAGTACTTCTGTGTGTTATAGTAACTTGGGGGGTTTTGGAAGGAGTTTCGTTTAACTCGGTTGTCCCATCTGTTCGTATTTTTATTTATGTTTAGTAGGGTGGCGGATTTTTTTTCATGACAAGTTTCGTTTTCAACCATTAAGTCAATTGCGTCGCTTAATGTATCAAATTTGCCGATTTTTAACATCATTCGAGTTTCTTGGTTGTGTGCCCCCTTTATTAAAGCGTGTATACCTGGTTTCTTTGCTTTATTTTTAGCTACTTCACCCGGAAAAGAGGAATTCCACGAAGATCCGTCCGAAAATCTTTAAAATCGTAACCGACCATCTTAGATTCCAATGAAACTTTACGTTTCACCGTCATGCAAGACTAAATATTTTCCACAGGTAATAAGATTATTTTGACTCAAGAGCAACTTTTCAAAAGGGCGTAAACGTTTCTACGTGTATGAATTTCAAATTTTTTTTGTTCGATTACTATATTTTATACAGCAAAACTATCTGAGAACGAGTTACAGGGAATGAATACTTCTGTCCGAAAAAAATATACACTGAAAAAAATGTTGTGTCATTTTTCAAAAAACAAAAATTTATGATAAAAATTTAAATCGCGAAAAAACCCATTTTTTTAATTTTTTTATATTTTGTTTCCAAAAACTTAAAGAGAAAAGAAACATTTTGAATGTGATTGCCTGATGGAGAAAAAATAGGTAAAAAAGTTTTCCTAACAATAACTTCGTACATGTTTTTAAATTTCATACTAATAGACATACAAAATTGTAATTCTATTACAGAATATAATTCTAAGCACCATTTAAAATCAAAATGCATTTAACAAAAATCTTCCAAAATGCAAAAGTTTTCGAGATATTTGAAATTTTGCTCCTTCAAAAACAATTAATTCGTGTACTTATGCTCTTTTTAAAAGTTATTCACGTTACCCCATCAAAAAATGTCAAAAATTTAATGTTTATCGTTTTAAAGACGTAAAAGAAACTTTTTTAGTGTATTTGGATCCTGGAGAAGCTTTCAGTAAAAAAGTTTTCCTAACAACAACTTTTGACATTTTTTTATAATTCTTACTATTTGCAGTCAAAAATACAATTTTCTTTTTGAATATGATTCTAAACGCCATTTTAAATCGAAATGCTCTTAACAAAAAATTTCTAAAATGTGGTAGTTCTCGAGATATTTTAACTTTTGTTTTAACAACACAATTATTTTGTTTTATTACGACCTTTTCATAAGTTAGTCGCGTTTCTCCATCAACAATAATAGGTTTTTCAAAAGGCCCGTAAACTTTCGTGCAACTTTCTTTTTGACATCAAGGCGATATTGTGAAACATTTTAAAGTTACATGAAAACAACCAACATATGATTCAGCTATATAGTTTAATCAACAGACCCTATGGTTGAAATATATTTTGGTTGCTTTCATGTAACTTTCAAATGGTTTACAATATCGCCTTGATGTCAAAGAGAAAGTTGCACGAAAGTTTACGGGCCTTTTGAAAAACCTATTATTGTTGATGGAGAAACGCGACTAACTTATGAAAAGGTCGTAATAAAACAAAATAATTGTGTTGTTAAAACAAAAGTTAAAATATCTCGAGAACTACCACATTTTAGAAAATTTTTGTTAAGAGCATTTCGATTTAAAAAGGGCGTTTAGAATCATATTCAAAAAGAAAATTGTATTTTTGACTGCAAATAGTAAGAATTATTAAAAAATGTCAAAAATTGTTGTTAGGAAAACTTTTTTATTGAAAGCTTCTCCATGATCCAAATACACTAAAAAGGTTGCTTTTTCGTCTTTAAAACGATAAGCATTAAATTTTTGACATTTTTTGATGGAGTAACACGAATAACTTTTAAAAAGAGCATAATTACACGAATTAATTGTTTTTGAAGTAGCAAAATTTCAAATATCTCGAAAACTATCGCATTTTGGAAGATTTTTGTTCAATGAATTTTGATTTTAAATGGTGCTTAGAATTATATTCTGTAATAAAATTACAATTTTGTATGTCAATTAGTATGAAATTTAAAAATATGTACGAAGTTATTGTTAGAAAAACTTTTTTACCGATTTTTTCTCCATGATGCAATCACAATCCAAATGTTTCTTTTCTCTTTAGGTTTTTGGTAACAAAATATAAAAAATTTAAAAAATGGGTTTTTTCGCAATTTAAATTTTTATCATAAATTTTTGTTTTTTTGAAAAATGACACAACATTTTTTTCAGTGGATATTTTTTTCGGACAGAAGTATTCATTCCTTGTAACTTGTTCTCAGATAGTTTTGCTGTATAAAATACAGTAATCGAACAAAAAAAATTGAAGCTCATACACGTAGGAACGTTTACGCCCTTTTGAAAAATTACTCTTGTATCAAAATATTCCAATTGCCAGAGAATATCATGGAGATTCATACAGCGAACACACCTGCAAAGTTTCGTTCGAATCGACGATGGTCATATTTTGCGGTCGGCCGGTTTCTCATGGAATCCCTCAAAAGCTTCTCGGATGTATGCGTTGGCGAGCTGATTGCTCAGTTCGTCGACGCTTTTAGCAAAAGTTCACGGGTCGCTGTTATGTTTTATATTTTCAATTTTTCTGCGGAATCCGAACTTCTTTTGTCTGTGCAGTTCAATTGAATTTGCAGGGCGATCTCAACTAGGCTGGCTGGGACCGCTGTAAAAAGATCTCTCGCTTTGCCTGTGAGCTATTTGTGACGCCGTGGGTTTCTGAGCTTCGGTCACGATCGTATTTATGAAATTTACAGCATCTACGAAACCTTTAGCTCCTTCTTTATTACCATCGTATAGTGGAATTAAGGGGCTAGCTTCGCTGCCGTTTTAATGTCGAAATTTGCCATAATTTTTAATTTATTTAGCCGATTCGTGAAAATGATAGCTAAAATTATCCCTTTCAGTCTAAATTTTATTTTAAATTTGTGCAATCTCTTGTTTATTGCAGTTGTAATGTCAAAATTTAACGTTCTCGATGATTTTTCAAAATAAAATAATTTCTTTGAGGTTAATGTATCCTCATTTATTAGTAGATATTCTTGTATTGCCCTGTAATTGGCTTTGCATAATTTTTCTTTTTCAATTAAATTGGAATAGGAAACTTTCTTGGTGATAGATTTTTTTAAATTATTGTCGGGCCTGGCCGTTTTAATATTTGCGACATATGAAAATATGCTTCAAATATTAATATTGACAAGAAAAACACTACAGACTAACTGCAGTGTTTTCCAGGATGCTTTTCAATACTGGCTGTGTATGGGTTAGAATAGAATAGAATAGAATAGAATAGATAGATTTTTTTAAATTATTGTCGATCTTTATTAATGTTTCTAGTGCTTTTTCCATATCATGTTACATGTTTTTTGTATTGTTAAATTTACTGTTTTATATCTAATGTATTTGCATTCTAGGCCTGATCTAGAGTTGCAAGCGATTTCCTTGCATTCTTAATTGCTTGGCGCTAGACGTATCTTGTGTACGTTTGGTAAATGGTAAATATTAATTGTATGGAGCAAATGTTCTAGACCCCATTTTTTTCGAAATTTAATATATAGTAAATTAGTATCTAATAATTAAAAATTTAATATACACTATATAATAATTTAATATCCACCTGTGATATATGCTTTTAGGGTTATTGGGCGGATACTTCAGTTTTGTGTAATAAATAGTTGAAACATGGAAAAAAACTGTAAAATGCTAACCATGATTTTATACATATATATTTTTTGGAAATTTTATTTTTATAGACAATTTTAGCCTAGATTTTAGCTAAAACCTGTTTACTGTTTGATTGTGTAGTGTTTAAATTAGGTTTTGGTTAAATAGATCATACTGTATCCTACTGAGGCATAAATCTAGACAATCGATACTATATAGTAATCAAATAACAAACTTTGTATAGCTGCACTTGGTTGGCTTTGACAGGTTAGTTTTTGTTCTATTTTAATTTAAAGACAATTGGAACAGTACAAGACACTATTTGCGTCGATTCTTTTCACTATTGCACAAACTCTTCACTTTTTACTGCATACGTATTCACAAAAAAGTCTTTTACCGTAATTGCTATCATTATTAAACCATCTGTTGCAATACAGTAATGTTTCGATTATATCACGGTCTGTATTTTAGCGTGATATATTTGAAGCGTGATATATTCAAAACAAAATAAAAAATTACATTCAAGCATTAACGCATGTATTTCTATAAACAAAAAGTAATAAAAGCTTAAGTTAGCCAAAAAGAATAAATCATAGTAGGGTAATGAGCCTATATTTGCCTGTTTCTATTATCACACTACCCATTTGAAGCCGTTGGTTAGAGCAGCGTCTGCCATCTTTGTTCCAACGCATTGGATCAAATGGTATGGCATCAGCGGATAATTTTTCCCCACACAGCTTAACTTTACGTATCCCGTACTGTTTATTAAAATTGTTGAACCACCCAAAACTAGAAGGAATCTGGCACGTTAAGGTTTTGGGCAAATATTTTGACTATTAAAATCAGTTCTCGTAGTTTCCACAGTCATAGAAATAGTCCCATTTCTAACTGTTGATGTTGTCCTTTTAAAAGAAAAGTATTCACATCAAATCAAGAGAAAAACCAGATCTCGGTATATCTACCATATCTTGCGCATTTTGTTTTTCTCATTATTTTGTCAGATTTTCCTGCGGATAACTAACAATTAAGCGAATAAAAAAGTCGATTTTTTTACCCGCTACACCAGACGACTCCTTAAGGTCATTGCAAATAAGTTACGAAGAATTTAAAACAAAAATTCAGCCAAAATATATTTTGGCAATCCTAGTCCTTGCAACAACGTTTTTGGTAAAACACGATTTCAAGATTATTCACTAGACCTCTCCACATTTTTAAAAAGTTTGAAAATTTACATGGGCACCTTAAATTTTTGTTCTAGGTGCACATTGGGAAGCTTTCGCCAAAAATGATTTAATTTGGACATGATTAAGAGGTGCCTCCAATCAAAAATCATGTATTTACTATGTTTCCATAGTAAGATCACTTACACTCTGATTTAATAGGCCCTACATGCTCACAAATCATCAAAGCGTGTTCCTTAAACTTATCTTAATATGTTTTAACAGCTGAACATTCGCAAAATTATTAGTATTTTTCCTTGGTTTTGATATTCTTTTCTATATAAAAATCCTTTTAGCAAATTTTCTATTGCAATTAGAGCTATGTTCAGCTGTTAAAACATGTTAAGATATGTCTAAGGAACAACGTCTGTTGTTTTGTGGTAGGGAGAAATTTTTCAAACCTCAGAATAAGTGAGTGAGTGAGAGTTGCTTCACTTCCTCATGGTGCTATTCGGGTGGATAGATAACTGTTATTTGTGTGAATTTTTCTGAATTTTTTGTCACTTGTCACTAATTTGAGTTCGTTCTAACGATTACTAGTAGGTCTTAGATATTCATTTTCACTTCATTTTTACATTTCTTACAAAAGAAATGTATAGGATTCGCTCAAACTTTGACAACTTTTTCCGAGGCCCGGAGGGCCGAGTCTCATATACCAATCGACTCAGCTCGACAAATTGAGACAATGTCTGTATGTGTGTGTGTATGTGTGTATGTATGTATGTACAAAATGTCATGTAATTATCTCAGCAATGGCTGAACCGATCTTAATGAAATCAGTTTCAAATGAAAGGCCTAACGTTGCCATTTGACACTATTATTTTTGATTTTCGATATGTTGTTTACTTTCTGAGATATGGGCGATTTTGTCAAAACACAGCAGGTTTTTCGCAATTAACTTTTGAACAATACAATATTGTCCCACAAACTGCACATAAATAGAAAACTTGTAAAAATACCTTTCTAACAAGCTATAGATTGTCTAAATCCGTGCACGAGCGACGGAGATATTAGACATTTTGTATTTTTGGTTCTCGCTTACCAATTTCCACCAATTAAAAATGAGATTGTTTCATACAGAGTATTGCTTTACTGGTGTTTTAGGGGCAAAACTAAACCGATTTTGAATATCGGGGTATGAAAACACATCTACGTGATTCAAGGAATTCGATGTTGAGAACATTTTGTGAATTACCTTTATAATAAAAGAACTATTTCTCAAAAATCAATATATAAGTTCACTTCAAAGACAAAATAATGCGTTGATAAAGAAACAGTGAGTTCTAGTATTTATTCCTTGGATTAGGCATTGCGTTCAATCATGAGGTAAATGTTGGATGGTATATCAATACACAGATCAACAAGTAATTCACCGAAAGCAACTGTATGTTTGAAGCCCAAAAATCTAGCGAAAATTTAGCTCTTTTGCAAGATTTAGGTTATACTGGTTATGGAGCAAAACTTACTACTTACATTATTTATGATAAGAATGTAAGAATCAATATATCATAATAATATACTATAAAAATAATATCTCTGCATTAACCATCATTTGCCGTTTCTCACACGCCCCCCCCCCCCCATCTCTCTCTCTCACTCTCTCTCTCTCTCTCTCTCTCTCTCTCTCTCTCTCTCTCTCTCTCTCTCTTTCTCTCTCTGTCTCTTCTATCGCATCTATCTAGCTATTTCTGTATGCATTTCTAAGTTGTGTCATAAGATCTTCTGCCAATCTGAAATATTTATTAATTGTAATTGCGAAGCTTTGAGAAAACAAAACTATTTTTTGTCTGCTGCTACATCAACTCAACTTTAATTCAATTGTATTCAAAGCCTGTATCTACACTATAATTAAGGAAATTCATGGCTATATCAGAAAAATATTTGGCTTAACTGGGTAATATGAAAGTATGACAATGGAAATTTTCAAAAGAGACATTCCACGTGCGATATTTAAACTATTCGTATCTCTATTGAATTTTGAATGAAATATATGCTCAAAGACTTAAAGCTGAAGCCAGGATTTCGAAGACAAAATACATGAGAGGAAGAGGTTCTAGAGACGACAATGTGAACCTCCCACCCGAGTTCGGATTGACGGTGACGAAATCGAGATGGTCGACGAATTCATGTATTTGGGCTCACTGGTAACCGACGACAATGATAACAGCAGAGAAATTCAGACACGGATCATAGCGGGAAATCGTGCCTACTTTGGACTCCAGAGGACGCTCCGGTCGAACAAAATTCGCCGCCGCACGAAGTTGATTATCTTCAAGACGCTGATTAGATCCGTGGTCCTCTACGGCCACGAGACCTGGACTATGCTCGTGGAGGACAAACGCGCCCTTGGAGTTTTCGAACGAAAAGTGTTGCGTACCATCTATGGTGGCGTGCAGATGGAAGACGGAACGTTGCGCAGGCGAATGAACCATGAGTTGTATCAGCTGCACATTCGTTGTATTGGTACGAACTTTCATGAAAAATAACGGATCAAAGACCAAAAATATCCACAAATTAGATCCAGGAAAAGAAGTCCCCAAAGTACCCACTCTCGATGGGGGATGCAACTACAATGTGTCTTCTAACTTATCGTCGTCCATATTTGGATATACTGAGTAGTATGAACCATTTCTTTTTCACAATATTGGTCTGTATAGGACTTATTTATCCATATTTCCTACACGAGAATTCCGAACGAAACAATACAAATACGGCTTTTATGCAATCGACATAGCCTAGACATTTCACACTATTTACTTCAATGCAAATAAAAACATTGAAATATCTACCTGTCTCATTCACGAATCGCATTCTCCCTCTGTCGTTCTCTGTTCAAGGGGCTTGAAAGCACATGTGACCTTGTCTCACTTTACTATATTCAATTGCGCGTTAAAATACTGGACCAGTAAATTCTGTTCTGCACATAAATCTTTTTTCGGGAATATGTGACCAAAAAGTAAACTTTGAATTCGTCAAGTAAAGAAGCATGAAAACAAAAAGAATAAAACCAAAAAAAGATGGAAGCCCTAGAAAGTCCATTGCATATTTATTAGCCTTTTCTCAGAAGATGGGATTTTCAAAAACATTTCAAAACTTTCTGATGCAATGGTTTTCATATTCGTACAATCCGGTTTATTCATTATCTTTATTCAAAAATGTGTTTGGCTTCAAATATATGACCATTTCATTTTAATTAATAATTTCATTCCGCATCTTTTTATTCGTTTTGTTCATCTGCGTTCATTTTACTTATTTTATTCGTTTCATTCTTTGGATTCACTCTGATCAGTTTATTCTTTTTGTGCATTTTACTCATATCATTCATTGTTTTCATTGTATGCATTTTATTATTTTATTCCAGTTTATTCATTTTGTTCAGTTTCTTCATTTTAATAATCTGACTAGTTTTTCAGTTTTAATCATTTCATCCAAATAATTTATTTGATTCAATTTATTTCTTTATATTAATTTATAACCTTTTACTGTTGTTCAATTTTTCATTTCAATCAATGCATTTAATTCTGCTCATTTTCTTCTTTTTATTCATTTTATCACTCCAGCTCATTTTATTTATTTGATTCGTTTGTTTTATTAATGCATTTCATTTATTTTTTACTTTATTCATTGTGTTGATCCATTCTTTTTATTCATTTGATCCATTTCATTAATTTGATTCATTGTATTCACTGGATGAATTAAATCAATTTGATTCATTTAATTCATTTGATTCATGTGATTCGTGTGATTCATGTGATTCATTTGATTCATATGATTCATTTGATTTATTTGATGCATTTCATTTGATTCATTTGATTCATTTGATTCATTTGATTCATTTGAATCATTCGAATCATTTGAATCATTTGAATCATTTGATTCATTTGATTTATTTGATTTATTTGATTGATTTAATTCTTTTGATTCATTTGTTTCTTTTGATTCATTTGATCCATTTGATTCATTTGATTCATTTGATTCATTTGATTCATTTGATTCATTTGATTTATTTGATTTATTTGATTCATTTGATTCATTTGATTCATTTGATTCATTTGATTCATTTGATTCATTTGATTCATTTGATTCATTTGATTCATTTGATTCATTTGATTCATTTGATTCATTTGATTCATTTGATTCATTTGATTCATTTGATTCATTTGATTCATTTGATTCATTTGATTCATTTGATTCATTTGATTCATTTGATTCATTTGATTCATTTGATTCATTTGATTCATTTGATTCATTTGATTCATTTGATTTATCTGATTCATTTTATTCGTATCTTTAATTTTATGCATTTCATGTTCAGTCATTCGTTTTATTTCATTCAATTTGTTAGTATGAGTCAATTTATTCTATTAATCTTATAACTATTTCTAAATACAATCTTATTTTTTATGTAATAACCTAATCTAATTTGATTCGTGTATTTGGATCAAAATTATAATGATTTCCATTAATTTTTCTACTTATTTTATAAATTTAAAAACCTATTGTTTCATTTTTTGCTTTACTTTCTTATTTCGGTCGTTTTGTTGATTTCAATAATTTATTCAGTTTATTCGAGATTTTATTCGTGCAAGACTAGAAACTGTTTTCATCCCACCTCTAATTGGGTGCCTACTTCTCGTGAGTTCTGCAAACTAATCCAATAGTGAAATGTGTAAGAAATGTCTCATCTCACTACTAGGTGGATTAAATCGGTTTTTTTTATTCAATTTGTTTATTTGGTAAAGCAGGTTTGCGTTAGCTTAAAGGTGCAAATATTGTTATTTTTACTTTTCAAATTACTTAAAACTAGGGGATTACATATTGATTTTTTTTAAAGTTAAACTAAGGTTAATTTACACAACGGAGTAATATAATTTTCGTAAGATTAGGGGGGGCCATTTAGTTTTTATGGCAATATGGTTTGACATTTTTAGCAGGATGATTATTGAAGCAAATAAGTTTTAACTAAGGGGGACAATTTTTATAACTATCTTAAAACTAGGAATAACTAGAGAGCGTGATTTAATTTTGTAAAGATTCGGGGAGATTAATTAGAGTTATTATTTGTGGTAGTAGAGTTGGGCATTTTCAATGAGATTATATAATATAATAGTTAGAACTAGAAGAGACGGAAGGGGGGGGGGGGGGGGGTAAGGGGTGATACTTCTGGGTATAAGAGTCAGGGGAGGGAGGGTGGATAACGATGGCAGGGAAGAAAGTTATTAACTTTCAGTTTCAGGCATCGGGAGATCAACGGCATAGGATGTAGACTCGGATGGCCTTCAACAAGAAGAATTATGTACAAGGAGGCCGGGTGTTCTTCCTTGAGTCGGCAGGGGTTCCTCAAGACGGCTCAGATGCAGATCGGACAGAGTTCGAGTTGCGCGTTCGACAGAGATTTTTTGTGTCGCCTTGGAGTCCCATCAAACCTTCGTGGGTGTATGGTACAGGTGCAAGAGAGCGTTTATGAGAATGGTGGGAATTAAGAAGGGGCAGTTAAATTTTTATATTATTGGTTTTACGAAGATGAATATTAGGGACATATAGAGGACATCGCGGCTTGCCAGCACATCTCGAACCGGGACGTTGGGTGGTCTTCCTCGGGCCCGGAGGGTGTCCATAAGCCGAGACCTGGCGAAACTGTACTCGGTGCACGCCCAGACAATGTGCTCGATATCGTGATAGCCGTCGCCACAAACGCAGATACCACTTTCCACGAGCCCAATACGACGGAGATGTGCATCCAGCGTATAATGGTTTGCCATGAGTCGGGAAATCACACGAATGAAGTAACGACCCACATCCATCCCCTTGAACCAAGGTTTCGGCGATACCTTAGGGACTATCGAATGTAGCCACCTTCCTAGCTCCCCATTGCTCCACGAGGTTTTCCAACTTTCGAGAGTTCTCTGATGAGTAATACAGAAAAAATCGTGGAAGCAAATTGGTCTTTCAAAAACCCGATTTAATCCACCTAGCAGTGAGATGAGACATTTCTTACACATTTCACTATTGGATTAGTTTGCAGAACTCACGAGAAATAGGCACCCAACTAGAGGTGGGATGAAAACAGTCTTGCACGAATAAAATCTCGAATAAACTGAATAAATTATTGAAATCAACAAAACGACCGAAATAAAGAAGTAAATCAAAAAATGAAATAATAGGTTTTTAAATTCATAAAATGAGCAGAATAATTAATGTAAATCAAAATTATAATATACACGAATCAAATTAGATTAGGTTATTAAATAAAAATTAAGATTGTATTTAGAAAGAGTTATAAGATTAATAGAATAAGACTCATACTAACAAATTGAATGAAATAAAACGAATGACTGAACATGAAATGCATAAAATTAAAGATATGAATAACATGAATCAAATGAATCAAATGAATCAAATGAATCAAATGAATCAAATGAATCAAATGAATCAAATGAATCAAATGAATCAAATGAATCAAATGAATCAAATGAATCAAATGAATCAAATGAATCAAATGAATCAAATGAATCAAATGAATCAAAAGAATCAAATGAATCAAATGAATCAATAAATCAATAAATCAAATATATCAAATGAATCAAATAAATTAAAGGAATCACATGAATCAAATGAATCACTTGAATCACATGAATCAAATAAATCAAATGAATCAAATTGATTTAATTCATCCAGTGAATACAATGAATCAAATTAATGAAATGGATCAAATGAATAAAAAGAATGGATGAACAAAATGAACAAAGTAAAAAAAACCCGATTTAATCCACCTAGTAGTGAGATGAGACATTTCTTACACATTTCACTATTGGATTAGTTTGCAGAACTCACGAGAAGTAGGCACTCAACTAGAGGTGGGATGAAAACAGTCTTGCACGAATAAAATCTCGAATAAACTGAATAAATTATTGAAATCAACAAAACGACCGAAATAAAAAAGTAAAGCAAAAAATGAAATAATAGGTTTTTAAATTCATAAAATGAGCAGAAAAATTAATGTAAATCAAAATTATAATATACACGAATCAAATTAGATTAGGTTATTATTAAAAATTAAGATTGTATTTAGAAAGAGTTATAAGATTAATAGAATAAGACTCATACTAACAAATTGAATGAAATAAAACGAATGACTGAACATGAAATGCATAAAATTAAAGATATGAATAACATGAATCAAATGAATCAAATGAATCCAATGAATCCAATGAATCCAATGAATCCAATGAATCCAATGAATCAAATGAATCAAATGAATCAAATGAATCAAATGAATCAAATGAATCAAATGAATCAAATGAATCAAATGAATCAAATGAATCGAATGAATCGAATGAATCGAACGAATCGAACGAATCGAACGAATCAAATGAATCAAATGAATTAAAGGAATCGTATGAATCAAATGAATCAAATGAATCACTTGAATCACATGAATCAAATAAATCAAATGAATCAAATTGATTTAATTCATCCAGCGAATACAATGAATCAAATTAATGAAATGGATCAAATGAATAAAAAGAATGGATGAACAAAATGAACAAAGTAAAAAAATAAATGAAATGCATAAATAAAACAAACGAATCAAATAAACAAAATGAGCTGAAGTGATAAAATAAATAAAAAGAAGAAAATGAGCAGAATTAAATGCATTGAATGGTAAAAGGTTATAAATTAATATAAAGAAATAAATTGAATCAAATAAATTATTTGGATGAAATGATTAAAACTGAAAAAGTAGTCAGATGATTAAAATAAAGAAACTAAACAAAATGAATAAACTGGAAAAAATGAATAAAATGCATACAACGAAAACAATGAATAAAATAAGTTAAATGAATGATATGAGTAAAATGCACAAAAAGAATTAACTGATCAGAGTGAAACGAATAAAATAAGTAAAATAAACGCAGTTGAACAAAACGAATAAAAAGATTCGGAATGAAATAATTAATTAAAATGAAATGGTCATATATTTGAAGCTAAAACCATTTTTGAATAAAGAAAATGAATAAAGCGGATTGTACGAATTTGAGAACCATTGCATCAGAAAGTTTTGAAATGTTTTTGAAAATCCCATCTTCTGAGAAAAGGCTGACGGCGTCTTTTTAAGATTATCTGGTGTTTCTACTTTATTGTTGGACCTTAGTTAGTTATCAGGAACCTGGAACGTTCAATCTGCTTTGGAATTCGAACTTTACTTTTTGGTCACATATTCCCGAAAAAAAGATTTATGTACAGAATAGAATTTACTGGTCCAGCATTTTAACGCGCAATTGAATACAGTAAAGTGAGACAAGGTCACATGTGCTTTCAAGTCCTTTAAACAGAGAATGACAGGGAGAATGCGATTCGTGAATGAGACAAGTAGATATTTCAAATTTTTTATTTGCGTTGAAGTAAATAGTGTGAAATGTCTAGGTTATATCGATAGCATAAAAGCCGTGCATTCAATTGATTGCAATGCAGTCTCTTTCCATTCATCTTTATAGCTTTCATATTGTTTCGTTCGGAATAGACCTTTCTCGTCTGACCTAACACCTGTTTTTCTTATTTTTAATCGAAAGATTACACATTTATAAGAACATTTCTGTAAAAATGAGATTTTTAGGAGCTATCATGATTTTTTAATGATTTTTTAAAATTTGAAATATGCAAGAATGTTGAATATTTTTTTCACCTCAGCAAGAATGGTGGGACTTAAAATGTACGTTTGGGCAGCACTGCTTTGAATATTTTCACTTAAGTTCTTGGCAACGCGGTAAATGAAGTGGTGAATCGCAGTACAAACTTCATTAGCAATGTAAACAAACTAAAATGAACCTCTCGCTGTAGAACATTGGATGAAAATGTTTAACCTCACTTTTTTGACAGTTCGCAGAGCTTGTTTACATAGACTTGGAATTTTTTTTATTCGACCACAGTATGAGAAACTTGATTTGGTTCACTTTTAAATGCGAATATCTTGTATTAACAAGCTCGCTAGGCTTTCATTTTTATTTGACGTGATTAGGCAATGTTCCGATAAATTTGGCATTTGGATTTTTCTTGTCCACGATTTGTTGAAGAAAGCGATTTTATTTGTTGCGATCAATTCAACTTTTGTTTTTTTGCTGAATTACAACGTTAGCCACAAAACATTTTGATGATCACTGGTAATTGCATTGCAGATGTCCTTAAAATTATATACATCGCTTCATAGGTCCGCACCAATTGCAGCCGCTCCACCTCGCCGGAATCAAGTTAGCCGATGGTCCAGCCTGCGTCACACTCGGCTGTCGCTGCACCAATGGTAGCTCCCAACCAGGTGCTTGGATTAATTGCTCAAATCGCAGCTACTGCTGGTAGTGTAGCGATCGGCTCTGTCGGTAATACCGTTGGACATACCCTCATCGGAATGTTCAGCGGTTCCGATTCACAAGAGGCAGCCTAGCTAGGACAGGCTGCCCCGGTATCGGGCGAGGCAAACACTCCGGCAGGACCATGCTCGTGAGAGATCAAGCAGTTATTATCTTGTACCCAAGGCCAGGCCGAGTGTAATTCGTAACAATTACCAAACTTAGAAGTCCATATACATAATGTTCACCTGATACTTTTTTTGAATAAAAATAGTATAAATGTTGGCAAAATCCTGCAGCACTAGGACCAAAGATAGAGCTTTAACACCAACTCACTGTGCTTCGATGTTTTTTTTTTGCAAACGAACTATCAGGTCTATGTTTTTATTTAGTAAATGTTTTAATAAATATTAGTTCATTAGAAGTATGACTTATTTTTATGGCGCGGTGACGGGGTGGTTAAAATGCGAGTCGTATCTTAAAAATCGATCGCTTGAAAGTAGTATAAATTCTCGACTAACATATGATTAGGGCCTTAAAGCCAAATTCATGTTTTTCGTTTTATTGCATTAATAGCGTCCTTATTCTTCATTCTTTAAGCTATTGTGATTCGAAATTCGAAAAAAATTCATTTAAATTATGTTATTATAATTTACAGTAAAGGACGCATAATCCATATTAAACGTGTGGTTTTCACGCCCTTTGCTCCAGTTTACGGCTTAGCTGCATTATGTACTTCAATTGGCATTCCGGACCTTTACTTTTTGTCTTTCTTGTGGGTTATTTTAGGAGGATTTTACTATTGTGTAGTGCTTTATGGATCCATTTCCAACCAAAGAGTTTTCGTATCAAATGTAAAATATGTGAAATTTGCGGTTGGTCGTGTTTCCCTATTTTTCTAAATAATTCTTATTGCCCTAGTTATTGCCTGATTCTGCAGACAATAATGGACTTCTTGCATCGCCATTATCTTGTAAATAACCTGTTCAAGCTTTCTAACAAAAACAGTTAAACCAAGTAAAACTTTATTATATATATATATATATATATATATATATATATATATATATATATATATATATATATATATATATATATATATATATATATATATATATATATATATATATATATATATATATATATATATATATATATATATATATATATATATATATATATATATATATATATATATATATATATATATATATATATATATATATATATATATATATATATTAAAAGGCTTAAACGTGCTTACGTTATATTTGAAAGTCAGTAAACGACTCAAATTGACGGCTTCAAAACCAAAACAAAACAAACATGCTGAAGTAAACGGCGCAAAGCAAAGGACTTGAAAACCAAATCAAAAAATTGTTTTGATTTGGCTTTCAAGTCCTTTGCTTTGCGCCGTTAACTTCACATGTTCGTTTTGTTTTGGCTTTTGAGCCGTTAACTTGAGTCCTTGACTGACTTTCAAATAAAACGTAAGCGCGTTTGAGCTCTTTAGTTTAAAGCTGAGACAAGACATGCGAATAGCAAAAAATCGAACGTCAAATGCAGCCAGGGGGTACTGTCAGATGCAGCCTATCCATTTGAACTGTGAGGCAGAAAGAGAGGCCATTCGAATTTCATTGCTCTTACAGATCTTCTGAAACCCGCCCAAAATGGTCAGCAGCGGAATCCTTTCGGATTTTTCGTACCATTAAAAAGTAATCCAATTCAACTCTTTGTTAAATTTATATTTCCTTTGCTGTTTTGCCCTTAATCCAAATTATGCCATTAATTTCAGCGGCCATTTCGAATGCTATCTCCTTCGCAAGCAGGTACAGACGTACACTTCGGAATGATTTTCCGTACCAAATTGATGCTGCAATCAAAAACGAATCCCTCGTGAAGTACACCAAGTTTGCCTTTCTTCCCGTGGGAATTAACGCAAATCAGCTCCGGTTCCAAATCCCGATTGGCTAATGTGCTAATAGTCGTGCACATATGACATCTCCTACGTTAACATCCAGACAGTTCTTCTTGGTGGCACCTTTGGAAGCCATGTATGATAAAGAGGCCGGTTCACTGGCGCTTATGTCGACCCGGAAGATATCTCGAGCTTTTGGGGATAATATTCCGATAACAATTACATCAAGATTCGGCACTTGCATCTTCTGATAGCAATATACCCAGAACGTGTTGGGAGACTTTTTCCGTAATACACTACTTTTGCAGACCAGCACCGCGTCATCGTTGTCCTGTTGAAGTCCAGGACCTAGCATCTTCTTTATTGACCTCTATCTCAATTGCTTCTTCCATGCGGTAACCTGGCAAAACTTGCTGATCCACTATATGGATATACTCCAAAAAAAATTCCGCTCCGAAGTACTGTAGCGTAGAATATTTTACGACACTGCCACTAACAACACCATTCTGTTCCAAGCTCAAGTTTAAGTAACGAGAGTTGTATTGTAGAAACATATCCTCCATTCCCATAGTCGATCAGTCTGTTCCCTCCATTCAATCGTCGCAATATAACTGAAATTAAATTCAACCAATCAACACCCATTCCGTCTAAGATAAACCCGTAAGCCACTTACCTCTCCCTCCGCTAGACCTTCGTGTTCCAGTTGCTTCCATCCTCGGGCAGCAGATTGTTCATAATTAACAACACGATATCGACAATCCACCAGATTCCGACACCTCCCAGTGTGAGCAACTTTCCGACGGCCGTGCCGGTCTGACCGAGACAGAATCGATCCATGCTCAGAAATCTGTACAACAGGGCCGTAATGAAGTAATGGTTTGTGTACTTGACGCAGGGAAACCCGTCCCGCATAAACTCCCGCGGTTCGGCATATTCGATATTGTCGAGCACTACGCACTAAACTATAGTGGTCTTGACGGCATCGTAATAAACACCACCAAATTTCACATAGCCGTGGCCAAGCTCCTCTTTGACCGTATGGTTTTCTCTTGTGATCCACCGGTCCTTGGTGATTTGGCCGCTTACACAATTAGAATTCTCATAATCAGAAGCAGGAACAAACAATTTTTTATTATTTTTGTGCCGTTAACTTACAGCTCAAAAGCCAAAACAAAACAAACAAAGTGAAGTGAACGGCGCAAGACAAGGATGCCAGTAATGCGCAAAAAGGACGCAAATTGCATTTTGTTAAAAAAAAGTGGTGGTATGTAATGTTTTGCTTCTATTTTGTATTTTGACGTGAAATAATAATAATAATAAACCACTTTAATTAATTAATATATGCTAAACTTCATTCTCATTTTTCTCGGTTTGACATCATTCGCTTTACGGCCCTAATCATATGTTAGTCGAGAAATAAAAAATAGGTATTTATCGGTGTGAAGATGTATGCTAACCAAAAGTTACCTGCAAATTATTGGTTTTAAATTATAGATCATTCCAATGTTATGTAATCGAACCTACCGAGCTCAATCGATTTCAGAATCGGTTGTTGAGCTTTATTTGAAATTTTAATAGTAACCTGGCAGATTGCTGAATCAATTTCCGGATGATTTGATGTGGTGAAGACAATTTCTAAAAAGGTCCAAACGTAATATTAATTGATCTTATTATATGAAAATCGCTATTTTTTGGTAAGAAAAAAGAAATCGGTATTTTTAGTAACTTTATTGGTTTTGAAATTAAAAATCGGTTTAGATATCGATAAATCGGTATATTCTGCAACACTGTTTTGGGGTTCATCTACGTCAAAACAATGTTTTTGACAAATTGGAATGAACTCTTGGAGTTCATACCCAGTAAACGAAACAGCGAATAGCCAGATTAAAATAGATGCCGGCGAGCGGTAGGCTACTGGAACTTTGTTATAGGCTACCCGCCGTAACTTTATTTCATATTCCCCACTCGAAGTTCATCCAAATGGTGTAAAAGTATGGAGAATCGAGGTAAAATAGGACAGCGGAATACAGAGTAAAATGGGCAGTTCGAAGAATTTTTGATTTTTTCAATAGTTAGAGACACCAAATTAACGTGACAGTATTCAGAATCGATCCAGCGATAAAAATGGAAGCTGTTCTGCATATAAATTTTTTTGACGAGAAAGGTCTATTCTCGTGCAGGAAATATGGATAAATAAGTCCTATACAGACCAATACTGTGAAAAAGAAATGGTTCAAACTACTCAGTATATCCAGATATGGACGACGATAAGTTAGAAGACACATTGTAGTTGCATCCCCCATCAAGAGTGGGTACTTTGGGAGACCTCTTTTCCTGGATCTAATTTGTGGATATTTTTGGTCTTTGATCCATTATTTTTCATGAAAGTTCGTACCAATACAACGAATGTGCAGCTGATACAACTCATGGCTCATTCGCCTGCGCAACGTTCCGTCTTCCATCTGCACGCCACCATAGATGGTACGCAACACCTTTCGTTCGAAAACTCCAAGGGCGCGTTGGTCCTCCACGAGCATAGTCCAGGTCTCGTGGCCATAGATGACCACCGATCTAATCAGCGTCAGGGAGATAATCAACTTCGTGCGCGGCGAATTTTGTTCGACCGGAACGTGCTCCGGAGTCCAAAGTAGGCACGATTTCCCGCCAAGATCCCTCTCTGAATTTCTCTGCTGTTATCATTGTCGTCGGTTACCAGTGAGCCCAAATACATGAATTCGTCGACCATCTCGATTTTGTCACCGTCAATCCGAACTCGGGTCTAGAACTTCTTCCTCTCATGTATTTTGTCTTCGAAACGTTGATGGCAAGTCCAATCCTGCTGGCTTCAGCTTCAGTCAGAATGTTTTTTTTGGAAATTTTCATCGTCAAACTTTCATATTACCCAGTTAAGCCAAATATTTTTCTGATATAGCCATCAATTTCCTTAATTATAGTGTAGATACGGGCTTTGAATACACTTGAATTAAAGTTGAGTTGATGTAGCAGCAGACAAAAAATGGTATTGTTTTCTCAAACCTTCGCAAATACAATTAATAAATATTTCAGAATGGCAGAAGATCTTGTCACACAACTTAGAAATGGATACAGAAATAGCTAGATAGATGCGATAGAAGAGAGAGAAAGAGAGAGATGGGGGGGGGCGTGTGAGGAATGGCAAATGATGGTTAATGAAGTGACATTATTTTTATAGGTATATTATTATGATATATTGATTTCTTACAATCTTATCATAAATAATGTAATGGGCGCCTTAGCTAAGGAGTCCGTCTTCTCATTGCCCGGAATGGAGCAATGAGAAGGGACCTATACCAAGGTAATCTGGAAAGATTTGTCAGATAAAGCACTCAGTAGCTCCCGTATTTTCCCCAAAAAATACGAGTGCTTTCCATGTTTCATCGAGCGAATAGCGTCAATAGAACTCAGACTATCCGAGACGATGAAGCAATGACCTGCGGGTAATGTGTCAATGACTCCAAGGGTATTCTGAATAGCAGCTAGTTCTGTGGCGTAAACTGAAGCGGGGTCACTGAGTTTGTAGGAGGCGGTGGACTTTTGATTGAAAATACCGAAGCCAGTGGACCCTTCGAGGTTTGATCCGTCAGTATAAAACATCTTAGAGCAGTCGACTTCTCGGAATTTATTGTAAAAAATGTTTGGAACCACTTGTGGGCGTATGTGGTCCGGAATTCCACTAATCTCGTCTTTCATGGATGTGTCAAAGAAAACAGTAGATTCAGAAGTATTTATGAAATGCACACGGTTGGGATTGTAAGAAGAAGGGTTAACATTCTGCGCCATGTAGTCAAAGTACAGGGACATAAAACAGGTCTGAGAATTGAGCTCAACAAGCCTTTCGAAATTTTCAATTACCACCGGGTTCAATATATCGCATCGAATGAGCAATCGATATGAGAGTTCCCAAAATCGATTTTTCGACTACATGCACCCTAAGGCGATACGCAAACAACGATACTGAATTCTTTCGAGTTTGATGAAATGTATGTTCGCGGCGGAGCGAAAGCAGAAGCATCCGTATTCCATTACCGACAGTATCGTTGTTTGATACAACCTAATTAGGTCTCCTGGGTGGGCACCCCACCATGTTCCGGTTATTGTACGAAGAAAGTTGATCCTTTGCTGGCATTTCTGTTTCAGATACCGAATATGGCATCCCCAAGTACCTTTCGTTTCTCCGTTTCTCCGTGGAGAATTCGATACCCAGCTTAATAGCCCAAGCAGACAAATTGTCCAAGGTATTCTGTAATGGTCCTTGTAGATTGACAGCTTTGGGTCCCGTAACGGACACCACGCCATCGTCTGCAAGTTGCCTTAACGTGCAGGAATTGTCAAGTTATTCATCAATGTCGTTGACATAGAAATTCTATAAAAGGGGGCTTAGACATGAGCCCTGGGGAAGGCCCATGTAGCTAAATCGTGATGTCGATAAGTCACCATGCGAAAAATGCATGTGCTTTTTCGACAACAGGTTTAGTAAAAAGTTGTTTAATGTCGCTGAAAGACCATGCTGGTGCAGCTTCTTTGAAAGAATGTTGATCGAAACTGAATCAAAAGCCCCCTTAATATCTAGGAACACTGATGCCATCTGCTCTTTGCTAGCATAGGCCATTTGAATTTCGGTTGAGAGCAACGCAAGACAATTGTTCGTCCCTTTGCCTTTGCGAAAGCCAAATTGTGCATCTAACAGTAAGCCATTTGCTTCGACCCAATTTTCGAGGCGGGATAGGATCATTTTCTCGAACAACTTCCGAATACAGGATAGCATTGCGATCGGTCGATACGAATTGTGGTCGGAGGCTGGTTTTCCTGGTTTTTGGATGGCGATGACCTTCACTTGCCTCCAATCGTGTGGAACAATGTTAGCCTCAAGAAACATATTAAATAAGTTCAACAAGCGTCTCTTGGCAGAGTCTGGCAGATTCTTCAACAAGTTGAATTTGATTCTACCTGGCCCTGGAGCTTTATTGTTACACGACAAGAGAGCAAGTGAGAACTCCACCATCGAAAAAGGTGTTTCGTTCGCGTTATCCTTCTCTGAGTTTAATCCTCCGAGACCAAAAGCTACTTGCTTCAGCTTGGTTGAAACACTTCCAAGAGATGTCACTTTCGGAGCCCGGTCTAGGGACACCTTCTGGCCTTTACAAGGAACTTTAGGAGAGGAAATGTTCCTCCTCTTCCTATAACTTCTAGGCACCCTAGTAGATGTTCCCTCTTGTGGGTCATCAGTCTCGCTCTCGTTAGGAGGCAAGTGAGCATAGATGTTTGTTGAGGTTGGTGGCGTAGCTTTCTTTAGCATTTCTGCGAAAGAACGTTCGGATCGTCCCGCAAGGGAACGTTTTAGTTTTTCCCCGCGTAGTTTGTACGTGGGACATGCCGAGATATCATGCAGAATCTCTGCACAGTAAGGACACTTCTCTCAGCATTCTTACTGCACGAATCATCCGCATGATTCTCACCGCATTTTCCACAGCGGGCCTTATTGCTACAATGGGTGGCTGTGTGACCCAATTGTTTACACTTTGTGCAATTCATGACCCGCGGCACAAACAGACGCACAGGCAGACGAACCTTGTGCAAGAGGACGTAATTTGGCAAAGCGGTACCAGCGAAGGTCACTCGATAAGAGTTTGATTGGGGGTACGTTTTTGAGCCATCCCCCGCAATTACTACTGAGTGCAAACGCTTGCACTCTAGTATTTTCACTGGCTGAAGTAAGTGGTCTCTAAAACGGGCAACCCCATACTCCAGCAGATCCTCGCATGTCAAACTCTCATCGGTGACAACGCCTTCAGACTGTACTTTTACAGCTGGAATATACACGTAATAGTCCTTCGTAAAGTGCTCGCAGCAAGCAATATCGTTTGCCTGCTATGAATTAACACGACCCTGACCCTGTCTGAGCGGACCTTTCTTATTTCGGTCACAGTCGAGAATCGTTCCGTCAGGTCTTTTGAAATCTGTAATAGATTCAGCGATTTTGTTTTGGGCCGAAAGAAGACCACAAAGGGACCGGTCGAGAGCTCTGGATATTGCTTGGGTCGGGAGAGAGCCTTGGGAGTCGATTCGACCTCCATTTGGCCGTCCGGGGAGGGAGCCATCGACACCGTCGACGCACGTGATTAGCACCCGCGCAGACGGGAATAATCCGTAAATGTGTCATAAGAGGTAGATTTTACTTATCTGTAAATTTGTTTCCCACGACGCACCAGTCCAGCTTATATAGCTGGCTATTGTTCAATCCTCACTATGCGAACAAAAGGCTGAGGACGGCCTAACGGTTAACACACGCGCAAAAGAAGAAAAAAATCCAAAAACTCGAGAGGTAGAGAATGTGCAAGATAACCTTGAACGGGGATTAGTACGATTTTTTATCTAACAATGACGGACTGGAAAAAACACTTGCTTCTCGATAGACCACTCATAAACGAATGAAGAAATTATATTTTCACTTCATATTTCGAGTTCTTCAGTGGGGGGGGGGGTGTGGTACATTTCCACAACATATAGATATCTTTTCTCGCGGCCACCGCATCAGCATTATAGAATTCTCAACACAAAAACTTTACTGGCGATGCAAAATCGTAGTCACTTTTTATCGTAGTATCAGCCGAGATAAAAATCGGAGGTGCGATAATTAGAAATTTCAACCGAACGAAGCTTCCAAGGTTGTTTCTTTATTTCACAAGCGTATTGCAGAATGAGCCCAAAATATTCTATTCTTCCACATCTGATCACAGTCACTTGAAGTTCGCTTCTTCACGGTCGCCATTTTGGATTGCAATTGGCTTTCTTTTGGATTAACAAGATGTAAATAGTTTGGTCGTTTTACATCAACTCGTTTATTCGGTTTTACAATCTTAAGAGCTAACCTAGCTAACCTGACTTTACTATTCTATGTACAATCAAGCTGGGAGGAGTCAGTTACAATTCCAAAGTACATAATTATGTACGAGTAGCGTAAAAAAGGGAAAACAAATCAATGAATAAGTATGGGTGCATCGGTTGCTATCGGTGCTTATTTTCTTAGGTAAGATTGTTTATTTGTCGCCTCGGCATAATAATGACCTAGTGAGAATGTTGCTATAACAAGTGGTGTGACCCAGAATGGTTTAACTGGAATGCGCCCATCTGGTTATGCGAGTTGGATTTGAAAACGATCGTTCGAGTAATTTACGATCTGTGGGAAAATATGAGTGTGGCCTCGTTTCTAGTGGCCTGACTAAAGGATATGTTAACTTTGGGTTTTATAACCCGTGACCTGAGAAGGATTCACATTGGTGCATGTAGGGATTGGTTTTTATGACTTGTGGTAATATTTTGTGATGTTATAAAGTAAGTCCGTTACACTATTAAAAGTCTGTTGTTAGCTCTTCTACCTACAGTAAAAACATTTTTAAAGCAGTTGACTGCGAAATGGCCCCTCGTTTCACCGATTGTATCCTTCGATGGCTAACTCATCGAACGAGGTCATGGATTTGATCACTGTTCTACAGTGGAATTGCAGAAGTATCATCCCAAAAATCGATTCTTTCAATTTTTTAATAAATAGCTTGAGATGCGATGCATTTGCGTTATGTGAAACTTGGTTAACTTCCGATATAAACCTTAACTTCCACAATTTTAATACTATTCGCTTGGATCGAGATACCCCTACGGAGTAGTACTTTTGGGGATCAAAAAGTGCTATTCCTTCTACAGAATTAACCTTCCCTCAATACCAGGCATTGAAATTGTCGCTTGTCATGTAAAAATCAAAGGCAAAGATCTTTGCATAGCTTCTATATATATATATATATATATATATATATATATATATATATATATATATATATATATATATATATATATATATATATATATATATATATATATATATATATATATATATATATATATATATATATATATATATATATATATATATATATATATATATATATATATATATATATATATATATATATATATATATATATATATATATATATATATATATATATATATATATATATATATATATATATATATATATATATATATATATATATATATATATATATATATATATATATATATATATATATATATATATATATATATATATATATATATATATATATATATATATATATATATATATATATATATATATATATATATATATATATATATATATATATATATATATATATATATATATATATATATATATATATATATATATATATATATATATATATATATATATATATATATATATATATATATATATATATATATATATATATATATATATATATATATATATATATATATATATATATATATATATATATATATATATATATATATATATATATATATATATATATATATATATATATATATATATATATATATATATATATATATATATATATATATTCCCCCCAACACCGCGATTGGACATCGCTGGCTACATGACATCATAGAATCCCTGCCTGCACCGCGACTTGTTTTAGGAGACTTTAACTCTCACAGTACGGAATGAGGTTGCCTTTATGATGATAACCGTTCTTCTTTAATTCACAATATTTGCGACAACTTCAATATGACAATTCTAAACACGGGTGAAATGACACGGATCCCTCCCCCACCAGCGCGCCCAAGTGCATTAGATTTATCCCTTTGCTCAACCTCGCTACAGTTAGATTGCGCGTGGAAGGTAATCCCTGATCCCCACGGTAGCGACCATATGCCGATCGTAGTGTCGATCACCAACAGCTCAAGACCAGTGGAATCAATCAATATTTCGTATGACCTCACACGAAATATCGATTGGAAGAGCTATGCGGCCGCGATATCCGACAACATACAATCCACCCAAGAACTTCCTCCGGAGGAAGAGTACAGCTTTTTGGTTGGCTTGATTCTCGACAGTGCGAATCAAGCTCAGACTAAGCCAGTACCCGGTGCGAACATACAAAAACGTTCTCCCAATCCCTGGTGGGATAAAGAGTGCTTAGACGTGTACGCGGAGAAGGCCGCCGCGTTTAAGACCTTCCGGAACGACGGGTTACCCGCTAGTTTTCGACAGTACGCGACGTTAGACAAGCTAATGAAGAGTTTGATGAAAGCCAAGAAACGCGGTTATTGGCGCCGGTTCGTCGACGGATTAACGAGAGAAACATCGATGAGCACTTTTTGGGAAACAGCCCGACGTATGCGAAACCGAATCAGTACTAATGAGAGCGTGGAATATTCAAACCGTTGGGTATTCGATTTCGCCAAAAAGGTTTGTCCGGATTCCACCCCGGCACAGAAGATCTACCGCGCCGCGTCCCCTCACGATAACGCGAACGAAACACCTTTTTCGATGGTGGAGTTCTCACTTGCTCTCTTGTCGTGTAACAATAAAGCTCCAGGGCCAGACAGAATCAAATTCAACTTGTTGAAGAATCTGCCAGACTCTGCCAAGAGACGCTTGTTGAACTTATTTAATAAGTTTCTTGAGGCTAACATTGTCCCACACGATTGGAGGCAAGTGAAGGTCATCGCCATCCAAAAACCAGGAAAACCAGCCTCCGACCACAATTCGTATCGACCGATCGCAATGCTATCCTGTATTCGGAAGTTGTTCGAGAAAATGATCCTATTCTGCCTCGACAATTGGGTCGAAGCAAATGGCTTACTGTCAGATACACAATTTGGCTTTCGCAAAGGCAAAGGGACGAACAATTGTCTTGCGTTGCTCTCAACCGAAATTCAAATGGCCTATGCTAGCAAAGAGCAGATGGCATCAGTGTTCCTAGATATTAAGGGGGCTTTTGCTTCAGTTTCGATCAACATTCTTTCAAAGAAGCTGCACCAGCATGGTCTTTCAGCGACATTAAACAACTTTTTACTAAACCTGTTGTCGGAAAAGCACATGCATTTTTCGCATGGTGACTTTTCGACATCACGATTTAGCTACCATTTCTATGTCAACGACATTGATGAATGTCTTGACAATTCCTGCACGTTAAGGCAACTTACAGACGATGGCGTGGTGTCTGTTACGGGACCCAAAGCTGTCGATCTACATGGACCATTACAGAACACCTTGGACAATTTGTCTGCTTGGGCTATCAAGCTGGGTATCGAATTCTCCACGGAAAAAAAACTAAGCCAGTTGTATTTTCTAGGAAGCGTGAACCAGCACAACTACAGCTTCTATTAATGGGTCAAACTATCACTCAGGTTTTCACAGTAAAATATCTAGGGGTCTGGTTCGACTCGAAAGGTACTTGGGGATGCCATATTCGGTATCTGAAACAGAAATGCCAGCAAAGGATCAACTTTCTTCGTACAATAACCGGAACATGGTGGGGTGCCCACCCGGGAGACCTAATTAGGTTGTATCAAACAACGATACTGTCGGTAATGGAATACGGATGCTTCTGCTTTCGCTCCGCCGCGAACATACATTTCATCAAACTCGAAAGAATTCAGTATCGTTGTTTGCATACCGCCTTAGGGTGCATGCAGTCGACCCATACGATGAGTCTCGAAGTGCTGTCGGGCGTTCACCCGTTGAAAAATCGATTTTGGGAACTCTCATATCGATTGCTCATTCGATGCGATATCTTGAACCCGGTGGTGATTGAAAATTTCGAAAGGCTTGTTGAGCTCAATTCTCAGACCTGTTTTATGTCCCTGTACTTTGACTACATGGCGCAGAATATTAACCCTTCCTCTTACAATCCCAACCGTGTGCATTTCATAAAAACTTTTGAATCTACTGTTTTCTTCGACACATCCATGAAAGACGAGATTAGTGGAATTCCGGACCACATACGCCCACAAGTGGTTCCAAACATTTTTTACAATAAATTCCGAGAAGTCGACTGTTCTAAGATGTTTTATACTGACGGATTAAACCTCGAAGGGTTCACTGGCTTCGGTATTTTCAATCAAAAGTCCACCACCTCCTACAAACTCAGTGACCCCGCTTCAGTTTACGCCGCAGAACTAGCTGATATTCAGTATACCCTTGGAGTCATTGACACATTACCCGCAGACCATTGCACAGTGGAAGAAATCCGACCAAAAAGGCAATTAATTAGAGGCCGCTGAAAGAGTATAACAATATATACACCAAAAGTTGCGGAATTTTTTAGGAAATTAAACGCAATCAAATTTATTCACCGCACGCACTTGTGACCGGAGATATGGGGCTTTGAAGATCCGGAACATTACCGGTTATCATCAAATCAGAGGCTTAATTCAAAATCCGCTGAAAAAGTACAAATAATTATATCTTTGAAGTTGCGAAAAACTTTAGCGATCAAGATGCAATCAAATTTGTTCACCGTACGCACTTGTGACCGGAGATATGGGGCTTTGAAGATCCGGAACATTACCGGTTTTCATCAAATTAGACGCCTAATTCAGAATCTGCTGAAAAAGTACAGAGAATTATACCATTAAAGTTGCGAAAAATCTTAGCAATTAAGATGCAATCAAAGTTGTTCACCACACGCAGTTGTGGCCGAAGTTATAGGGGTTTGAATATCCGGAACAGTACCGGGTTTTCATCAAATCAGGCGCCCAATCAGAAGCTGCAGCAAAAATACTAAAAACTATACATCGAAAGTTTTGAAAAACTCCAGCAATCAAAACGCAAATATTATATTCATGTTTATCTGCACGAAATGCCTCCAAAACAAAAAACAGATACACCCTCATTATGATATACGCTCAATACTATATTCACCATGGCAACTGCTCAATGACGTGAATAATCAAATTGAAATGCAAGTTGTGTAGTATACAAAATGATTACGAACAAAGTTTTGTGCAAAAAATTTATAAATTTCAACCAAAATGAAAGCAAGCTTGAAGAGTGGATTCGAGTCGAAAACGTATATATAAATATGAGAACCTGGACAAAACAGTTTAAGAGAAGGTGGGATCGACAGCAATCAACGCCAAGGTTTTACGAACGAAATCGTTGCTGGCTTGAATCTGAGGTGGAGGTACTATAATATATTATAATCTATATCAATTAAAGAATTTAAATTCATGCTCATTTTCAAATTAATTATTGAACAGATTCAATGGTTAATTAGAAATAACAATATTTTAAAAAGCTTGATTCCAGATGCGATTCAACCACAAAAAAAGTTAGTGAAAATGAATCAACTCCAAATAAAAAAAGGACGACTAAGGTGTGCCGAAAGCGAAAACCATTTTCCGCATTGAGGCATCGTGTAGAACGTCTGCATGCTCGTAAGCTTCTCGCAATCGAAGAAGGAAACTTGGAAAAACTTTTAATGGCGGCCGAAAAACAAGCGATATTGGAGAGTTCCGAAAACATATCCCACATTTTAAAGAAATTGAGAATGGGCGGAGAGCAATACGCGAAACAGCTACTCATAAACAAAATAGAACCGGCTTCAGTGGAGAGTAGTTTGATGCTGAAGAGCGAGCTGGCGTTAAGTAGAAGAAAATACAATACGATCGCGATGTTTTTCAAAAAAGAACTTGGGATGGTTGTTTTAAGATCGTGGGACTCGGTAAGTTAACTGCATGAGAATAGTTTTTTTAGGATTAAGTGATTTCTTTTCTCATAGATTATTGAATTTCGGAACAAAATAATCCCCCATTTTGAAAAACCGAACTGGGATTGGGGCTTTCTTTCAGTGGAGGTCCCACTTCGATATTTATTTGAGGCACACCTGAACCGGCTTTTTGAGTGCTACCCTAGCATAATTGAGTCAATAGAGGGACGCAATTCCGGTGAAGTAAGTTGTGTGTTGCGGATTGCTGGAGGATTTGACTCTGCCACAGCCTTCAACCATTATAATCAAGAAGGAATAACGGGCCAAGACGGCTCGCTTGTGGTGGCCAATGCTATGTTGCTGTCAGTTGAAATTGAAGGTGGTCAAATGTTGTGGAAAAATCCCGCCGCACAATCGAACGTAATGGTGCGACCTACCTTCATGGGATGGGCTAAAGAGTCGACCGAACTAACGTTGAAAATTTATCAAAAAATTTTCGACGATATAGACGATTTGAACAAAGACGTAATTATAAAACACATTGAAGACATGCGAATAAAATTCAACAGCAAAAGAAGAAAAAAGTCCAAAAACTCGAGAGGTAGAGAATGTGCAAGATAACCTTGAACGGGGATTAGTACGATTTTTTATCTAACAATGACGGACTGGAAAAAACACTTGCTTCTCGATAGACCGCTCATAAACGTATGCAGAAATTATATTTTCACTTCATATTTCGAGTTCTTCAGTGGGGGGGGGGGTGTGGTACATTTCCACAACATATAGATATCTTTTCTCGCGGCCACCGCATCAGCATTATAGAATTCTCAACACAAAAACTTTACTGGCGATGCAAAATCGTAGTCACTTTTTATCGTAGTATCAGCCGAGATAAAAATCGGAGGTGCGATAATTAGAAATTTCAACCGAACGAAGCTTCCAAGGTTGTTTCTTTATTTCACAAGCGTATTGCAGAATGAGCCCAAAATATTCTATTCTTCCACATCTGATCACAGTCACTTGAAGTTCGCTTCTTCACGGTCGCCATTTTGGATTGCAATTGGCTTTCTTTTGGATTAACAAGATGTAAATAGTTTGGTCGTTTTACATCAACTCGTTTATTCGGTTTTACAATCTTAGGAGCTAACCTAGCTAACCTGACTTTACTATTCTATGTACAATCAAGCTGGGAGGAGTCAGTTACAATTCCAAAGTACATAATTATGTACGAGTAGCGTAAAAAAAGGGAAAACAAATCAATGAATAAGTATGGGTGCATCGGTTGCTATCGGTGCTTGTTTTCTTAGGCAAGACTGTTTATTTGTCGCCTCGGCATAATAATGACCTAGTGAGAATGTTGCTATAACAAGTGGTGTGACCCAGAATGGTTTAACTGGAATGCGCCCATCTGGTTATGCGAGTTGGATTTGAAAACGATCGTTCGAGTAATTTACGATCTGTGGGAAAATATGAGTGTGGCCTCGTTTCAAGTGGCCTGACTAAAGGATATGTTAACTTTGGGTTTTATGACCTGTGACCTGAGAAGGATTCACATTGGTGCATGTAGGGATTGGTTTTTATGACTTGTGGGAATATTTTGTGATGTTATAAAGTAAGTCCGTTACACTATTAAAAGTCTGTTGTTAGCTCTTCTACCTACAGTAAAAACATTTTTAAAGCAGTTGACTGCGAAATGGCCCCTCGTTTCACCGATTGTATCCTTCGATGGCTAACTCATCGAACGAGGTCATGGATTTGATCACTGTTCTACAGTGGAATTGCAGAAGTATCATTCCAAAAATCGATTCTTTCAAATTTTTAATAAATAGCTTGAGATGCGATGCATTTGCTTTATGTGAAACTTGGTTAACTTCCGATATAAACCTTAACTTCCACGATTTTAATACTATTCGCTTGGTTCGAGATACCCCTACGGAGGAGTACTTTTGGGGATCAAAAAGTGCTATTCCTTCTACAGAATTAACCTTCCCTCAATACCAGGCATTGAAATTGTCGCTTGTCATGTAACAATCAAAGGCAAAGATCTTTGCATAGCTTCTATATATATATATTCCCCCCAACACCGCGATTGGACATCGCTGGCTACATGACATCATAGAATCCCTGCCTGCACCGCGACTTGTTTTAGGAGACTTTAACTCTCACAGTACGGAATGAGGTTGCCTTTATGATGATAACCGTTCTTCTTTAATTCACAATATTTGCGACAACTTCAATATGACAATTCTAAACACGGGTGAAATGACACGGATCCCTCCCCCACCAGCGCGCCCAAGTGCATTAGATTTATCCCTTTGCTCAACCTCGCTACAGTTAGATTGCGCGTGGAAGGTAATCCCTGATCCCCACGGTAGCGACCATCTGCCGATCGTAGTGTCGATCACCAACAGCTCAAGACCAGTGGAATCAATCAATATTTCGTATGACCTCACACGAAATATCGATTGGAAGAGCTATGCGGCCGCGATATCCGACAACATACAATCCACCCAAGAACTTCCTCCGGAGGAAGAGTACAGCTTTTTGGTTGGCTTGATTCTCGACAGTGCGAATCAAGCTCAGACTAAGCCAGTACCCGGCGCGAACATACAAAAACGTTCTCCCAATCCCTGGTGGGATAAAGAGTGCTTAGACGTGTACGCGGAGAAGGCCGCCGCGTTTAAGACCTTCCGGAACGACGGGTTACCCGCTAGTTTTCGACAGTACGCGACGTTAGACAAGCTAATGAAGAGTTTGATGAAAGCCAAGAAACGCGGTTATTGGCGCCGGTTCGTCGACGGATTAACGAGGAAAACATCGATGAGCACTCTTTGGGAAACAGCCCGACGTATGCGAAACCGAATCAGTACTAATGAGAGCGTGGAATATTCAAACCGTTGGATATTCGATTTCGCCAAAAAGGTTTGTCCGGATTCCACCCCGGCACAGAAGATCTACCGCGCCGCGTCCCCTCACGATAACGCGAACGAAACACCTTTTTCGATGGTGGAGTTCTCACTTGCTCTCTTGTCGTGTAACAATAAAGCTCCAGGGCCAGACAGAATCAAATTCAACTTGTTGAAGAATCTGCCAGACTCTGCCAAGAGACGCTTGTTGAACTTATTTAATAAGTTTCTTGAGGCGAACATTGTCCCACACGATTGGAGGCAAGGGAAGGTCATCGCCATCCAAAAACCAGGAAAACCAGCCTCCGACCACAATTCGTATCGACCGATCGCAATGCTATCCGGAAGTTGTTCGAGAAAATGATCCTATTCTGCCTCGACAATTGGGTCGAAGCAAATGGCTTACTGTCAGATACACAATTTGGCTTTCGCAAAGGCAAAGGGACGAACAATTGCCTTGCGTTGCTCTCAACCGAAAATCAAATGGCCTATGCTAGCAAAGAGCAGATGGCATCAGTGTTCCTAGATATAAAGGGGGCTTTTGATTCAGTTTCGATCAACATTCTTTCAGAGAAGCTGCACCAGCATGGTCTTTCAGCGACATTAAACAACTTTTTACTAAACATGTTGTCGGAAAAGCACATGCATTTTTCGCATGGTGACTTATCGACATCACGATTTAGCTACCATTTCTATGTCAACGACATTGATGAATGTCTTGACAATTCCTGCACGTTAAGGCAACTTACAGACGATGGCGTGGTGTCTGTTACGGGACCCAAAGCTGTCGATCTACATGGACCATTACAGAACACCTTGGACAATTTGTCTGCTTGGGCTATCAAGCTGGGTATCGAATTCTCCACGGAAAAAACTAAGCTAGTTGTATTTTCTAGGAAGCGTGAACCAGCACAACTACAGCTTCTCTTAATGGGTCAAACTATCACTCAGGTTTTCACAGTAAAATATCTAGGGGTCTGGTTCGACTCGAAAGGTACTTGGGGATGCCATATTCAGTATCTGAAACAGAAATGCCAGCAAAGGATCAACTTTCTTCGTACAATAACCGGAACATGGTGGGGTGCCCACCCAGGAGACCTAATTAGGTTGTATCAAACAACGATACTGTCGGTAATGGAATACGGATGCTTCTGCTTTCGCTCCGCCGCGAACATACATTTCATCAAACTCGAAAGAATTCAGTATCGTTGTTTGCATACCGCCTTAGGGTGCATGCAGTCGACCCATACGATGAGTCTCGAAGTGCTGTCGGGCGTTCTCCCGTTGAAAAATCGATTTTGAGAACTCTCATATCGATTGCTCATTCGATGCGATATCTTGAACCCGGTGGTGATTGAAAATTTCGAAAGGCTTGTTGAGCTCAATTCTCAGACATGTTTTATGTCCCTGTACTTTGACTACATGGCGCAGAATATTAACCCTTCCTCTTACAATCCCAACCGTGTGCATTTCATAAAAACTTTTGAATCTACTGTTTTCTTCGACACATCCATGAAAGACGAGATTAGTGGAATTCCGGACCACATACGCCCACAAGTGGTTCCAAACATTTTTTACAATAAATTCCGAGAAGTCGACTGCTCTAAGATGTTTTATACTGACGGATCAAACCTCGAAGGGTTCACTGGCTTCGGTATTTTCAATCAAAAGTCCACCACCTCCTACAAACTCAGTGACCCCGCTTCAGTTTACGCCGCAGAACCAGCTGATATTCAGTATACCCTTGGAGTCATTGACACATTACCCGCAGACCATTGCATTGCTTCATCGTCTCGGATAGTCTGAGTTCTATTGACGCTATTCGCTCGATGAAACATGGAAAGCACTACTCGTATTTTTTGGGGAATATACCGGAGCTACTGAGTGCTTTATCTGACAAATCTTTCCAGATTACATTGGTATGGGTCCCTTCTCATTGGCAGACTCCTTAGCTAAGGCGGGTGCCCTAGAATGTGACGTTTTTGAAAGACCAATTTGCTTCCACGAATTTTTCAGTTTTACTCATCAGAGAACCCTCGAAAGTTGGCAAACCTCGTGGAGCAATGGGGAGCTAGGAAGGTTGCTACATTCAATAGTCCCTAAGGTATCGACGAAACCTTGGTTCAAGGGGATGGATGTGGGTCGTTACTTCATTCGTGTGATTTCCCGACTCATGGCAAACCATTATACGCTGGATGCACATCTCCGTCGTATTGGGCTCGTGGAAAGTGATATCTGCGTTTGTAGCGACGGCTATCACGATATCGAGCACATTGTCTGGGCGTGCACCGAGTACAGTTTCGCCAGGTCTCGGCTTATGGACACCCTCCGGGCCCGAGGAAGACCACCCAACGTCCCGGTTCGAGATGTGCTGGCAAGCCGCGATGTCCTCTATATGTCCCTAATATTCATCTTCGTAAAACCAATAATATAAAAATTTAACTGCCCCTTCTTAATTCCTATCATTCTCATAAACGCTCTCTTGCACCTGTACCATACACCCACGAAGGTTTGATGGGACTCCGAGGCGACACAAAAAATCTCTGTCGAATGAGCCAACAAACACGGGACCTACAGTACGAACATCACTTGCGCAACTCGAACATCTGGAGGAACCCCTGCCGACTCGAGGAAGAACACTCGGACTCCCTGTACATAATTCTTCTTGATGAAGGGCATTCGAGTCTACATCCTATGCCGTTAATCTCCCGATGCCTGAAACTGAAAGTTAATAACTTTCTTCCCTGCCATCTTTGTCCACCCTCCCTCCCCTGACTCTTATACCTAGAAGTATCACCCCTTAACCCCCCCCCCCCCCCACCACCCTCTTCCGTCTCTTCTAGTTCTAACTATTATATTATATAATCTCATTGAAAATGCCCAACTCTACTACCACAAAAAATTACTCTAATTAATCTCCCCGAATCTTTACAAAATTAAATCACGCACTCTAGTTATTCCTAGTTTTAAGATAGTTATAAAAATTGTCCCCCTTAGTTAAAAATTATTTGTTTCAATTATCTTCCTACTAAAAATGTCAAACCATATTGCCATAAAAACTAAATGACCCCCCTAATCTTACGAAAATTATATTACCCCTTGTGTATTATATTACCCCCTTGCCAGAGAAATCCTGAAACTTTCCAGTGAAACCGAAAAGCCCTTTTATTCCTCTACAGCTTCATAACTTTCTATCTCTCATCGTTTAAGAGATATATGAGTTTTTCCTAGCCTTGCTCAACCCTTTTCATGTGGTTCACATACATGAGATAAGCGGAGTACGCCCTTTGCGAATGTTAGGAAGCAGTATCCAACTTTAAACGTTAATAAACGATTGTCTTGCAGTCTTCGACAAATTTGTTCGGCATATCTTCAAAAGCTTAACTCCTTCCTACGTCCGTGTTCAAAAGTATACAACGACCTCAAGCGGCGATTTCATGAACTGCGAGTGCTTCCCCATACATTTTGACCAAAAATCCCATACAAACTTTAAGCTCTTTGGGGGGAGAGGTTAGGGTTAACCGATTTCGCTAAAATTTGGACAGTGTCATTTTTTCATGATTTGGAATGAAGCTAGGGGGTGTAGATTAGTGATTTCAAAAATGGTCGTTTTATTGTCACCCTAGTGTTCATTTTATCACCAGTTCCCCTAACAATCAATAGGGATGTTCTTTATGTGCCCCCCTACCTTCTAATTTTAGTTGATCAATATTTAATCTCGTTAAGAAATTCTCAACAGTACCACTACTTTAAAATAGCCTTAAATTATTCCCCCTTATCTTAATAAAATTGAACCACTCCCTCTAGTTATTTCTAGTTAATAAGCTTGTAAAATGTTTCGCTTAGTTCATAATTAATAGCACCAACAATCTCCCATCTAAAAATCATAAAATTCGTTACTATACAAAGAACACACAAAATGATCCGTCCCCCTAATCCTACGAATATTATATTATCCCCTCTTGTATATGTAGAAGTTACCTGTAAAGTTTGTTTTTTAGTTTCATTATATAAAACAAAATAATATTGAAATGTGTAACCCCCTAGTTTTAAGAAATTCAAAATGCAAAACAATGAAAAAATGGCACCTTTAAGCTAAAGCTAACGTGCCTTAACAAATAAATGAATTGAAAAAAATAAAAAATTAAAGGGTTGTGTACAGGACACGAACACGGTGACATTAAAAATGTAGCTTTTTTCAAGAGCGTGCAAATGAATTTTATCTATCACAAATATCGACTCACGTTCTTGCTCACTCTCCTGTTTTCATATGTTACAATTTGCTATACACCCTCCCCGTTAAAACATAATTTATTGAAGGTCATTTAACGGTAATCTATTATTACAATTAATCAAGTATCTCACTAGCTGATTGTCATTATTTTTTCTTTGTCATTATTATTTCTAGTAAAAATAGGCTGGTCTGTCCAAATATATTCAAAAGGAAAGCCCCATATTGAGAACTGTTATGAGGAAGCCCGCGCCCGCAAAGGGAAATATACAGATTCTTCAGATTTAAATTTTCAATAATGTACTAATGAACTTAGGTAAACAATCTTAAGGTTAAGTATTTTTTTGATCCATTAGTGGTCGAACAAATGAAATTATTTGATAAATTACATTGTTATACAACGTTCGCACTGCCAGTTAAAACGGATGTAATGCTATCTTGGTGACATTTTTCTTATTGCTAATTATTATAACGTGTTATAACTCTGTAGTGTAAACATTGTATTATTAAACCAATTCTGTAGCGTTTTATGTTATATAGGTATTTTATGTGGTAATAAGACTAACATAATTATATCTTCAGTACAGCGGTTTGTTTCATAATTTAAAACAGATTTATTTTAAAATTTAAATTAGTATACCCAACCGTTCTATTTGTTGTATACTTTAAAACGCGATTAGAACTGTGTTTTAAATACATAGGGCAGGACAGATACTTTGACTGGATAAACTGGGAAAACAATTTTAAGTCCAGTAACGCTTAAGACATGGCTTGAATTTTAATCGAAAAAGAATACCCGCTTAAACTGCTGCTTGGACGGTAAGTTCTGTTTTAAAATTTTCCGTTGTGTGCAGTACGAAACAAAAGTGTTTGAAATTAGAAAACAAAAAGTTCTCCTGGGAATGTGATTGTTTCCGATGCAATTACACTCAAGTTTTTTTTACGCAGGGAATACAGGCCGCGTAAATGAAAACCACTTTAATTTCAAAAAACGCGTAAATGAAAACCGCGTGAATTTCAAAATCCGCGTAAAAAACCTGGGTGTACTCTCCTATATAAAATATTACGCTGCTGAACAGTGCAATAACTACAGAAGCACGTTGTCAGATGCCTTACTGATAAAAAAACATATAACCGAAATATGAAACATATGAAAACCAATAGGCTCCTTACCCTACGCAGCTACAACGCGCCGTAAACATGGATTAACAAGTTACAACGCACACGCATGCATAAAAATAAATATATTTTTTTCAAACGCAACACTTTTAAGCAGCACACACCGTATTGAATTAAATCCAAACCACCCCGTCCACCCACTTTGCAAATCATTCTGTGACACCGTGCTGGTACCCGAAAAATCCGCACACGGCTACCGCTGCCGAAAATGCATAGCGTCTACCGCGTATTGTAGTGATCTTACCCGTTCGACATAAGAACAAAAACTGATTCAAACGTGTACGCGTCACCTCTATTTATAAACTAACCGTATATGGTTTAGTTACTTAGGTGCGAGTGTGTGCAAATGCCAGCGTTGCCGAAAATCGATAGCGCTTATTTCATCACCCGGAGACGATGTTGCTCGCATGGGATAAGAGCAACAACTGATTTAAACGGACATGCGTCGCTTCTATTTATGACTTTTCGTGTGTGATTGAGCCAATAAGGTGCCCTCTATGGACGGCTGTGTCTGAGAAATTTGCGTCACGAATGGTAATTTTCCCGTTTTCGTGAACTTTTTAATTTTATCAATTTCCAAAAGTCTACTTTTATTGGAGAGATATTAAATTATTACCAATATTTAAGTTAGGTGTTTCTGAATCGGTTGGTGTATGAATGATTAAAATCCATCTAGTAATATCGGAGTTATAAGCGTGCAAACCTTACATAGTTTCGTTACATGGGAGATAGTTTAGATTTTAGAATGACACCTACTCCCAGATAGTGGAGTAAGACATTTTTAATGTAAAAAAATAAAATAAAAAAAGGATGTTCTAGCTTTCATTTGAGACTAATTTTTTGAAAATCGAGTCAGACTGAGAAGCAGATGTGAATTCAACTCAGGAACATAACCACTTTCCCGAATCTTCCGGTTCCGCCGAAGTTGTTCAATGTGGTCAACGTGGATTTGATTGGGCATCAGCAAGCTGAAACATTTTCGAACACATTTTGTGAAGTTTTGCATCTTTTAGATACCATGCTGATTCCGATTTATATAGGAATTTTATGCGTGAACATGTAACTCCGGAGCCGGAAGTCGGAATAAAATGAAAAAATGGCAGCCTATGGGAACGTCGTACCTTTTATTTGAGATTAAGTTTGAAAAAATCGGTCCAGCCTTCTCTGAGTAACCGATGTGCATATGTTTGGTCACATACATACATACACACGAACACACACATACGCACACACGCACAGACATTTGCCTAACTCGACGAACTGAGTCGAATGGTACATGAGACTCAGCCCTCCGGGCCTCGGTTAAAAAAAAGGTTTTCAGAGTATTTGCATAGCCTTTCTATAGTCTCCTATAGGGCAAAAAGGCGGAATTTTTCATTAAAAATAGAATTTTTTGTTTAAAATGAGTAAAAAAATTCCCTTTTTGAAAAATTATCTCAAAAACTCAACGTAGGGGTTAGCCATTTTTACATAGAATGTGTATGCACAGTTTGAAAAAAATCGGTTAAGTAGGTTTTGAATGTCAGCTAACAAATCATATTTTTGCCTTTCTCCTATAGAAAGGCTATGCAATCATTTTGAAAACTGACTTTTCAACCGAGGCCCGGAGGGCTGAGTCTCTTATACCATTCGACTCAGTTCGTCGAGTTAGTCAAATGTCTGTGCGTGTATGTGTGTGTGCTCGTGTGTATGTATGTATGTGACCAAAAATAAGCACATCGGTGACTTAGGAATGGCTGACCAGATGTTTTCAAACTTAGTCTGAAATGAAAGGTACAACGTTCCCATATGCTGCTATTGAATTTCATTTAATTTTGACTTCCGGTTCCGGAGTTACAGGTTGAAGAGTGGGGTCACGCATGAAATTCCCATATAAATCGGAATCAGCATGGTATCTAAAAGATGCAAAATTTCATAAAATGTATTCGAATTTTTTTGAATTTATAGTTTCAGCTCACTGATGCCCAATCAAACCCACGTTGACCACATTGGACAACTTCGGCGGAATCGGAAGTTTCGGGAAAGTGGTTATGTTCCTGAGTTGAATTCACATCTGCTTCTCAGAAATGTCTTACACGATTTTCACAAAATCAATCTCAAATGAAAGCTAAAATATTCCTATTGAATGCTATTAAATTTACTTTGAATCGAAGCTCTGGTTCCTATGTTACGGGTTGAAATATGCGGCCACATGCGAAATTTCCATATAAACCGGAAATCAATATATGTATAAATGATGCAAAAATAATTAAAATATGTTGCAAATTGCTTGGTCGACACTCTTATACCATTCAACTCACTTCATTGAGTTCGGAAAATGTGTGTATTCGTATATGTATATGTCTGTGTGAACAACAAATGCGCATCGGTTACTCGGAGATGACCGAACAGATTTTCTTAAAACATGTCTCAAATGGAAGGTATAATATGCAGTTTGGTGTAGTATCGCCCCTCATTTACCCTAACACCTCCACCTTTCATCACCCCCCCCCCAGGCCATCCTCGCACCAGCATTAGGGCATTGCAAAAACACCAATTTTTTAAATCTTAAAGGCTTCCTATTGTGCCAAATATCAAAGTAAACTCACATGCCAAATTTCATATCATTTGGACAATTTTAGACCTCCGCATTGGTTTCATGGGAAAATACAGTGTGTCCCGCATTTATACGTTCATCCTAATTTCTCAGAATAACTTTTTTTTCTTTTCAAACAAACTGCACCAATTTTTAAGCATTTGTATTGAAGCTTAATCAACGATGTTTCTCGAAATTTAGAAGTCCTGGTGGGATTTGTTCGTTTGTTATGGTAGTTTAAGTGAAAAAAGTGGTGTCCCATAGTTATAATTTCACCTTACTTTTTTCCCTTTCTAATATAGAAAGGTTATGCAAACAATCTGAACATCGTCAACCTAATCCCGGTCTATCCCCACATCACACACCATCCTTCCCTAAACCCACCTTCCCTCGTCAATATATACATGGCGTTACATTAGAATGTTTGATAGTTTTTGCTGTGATTCTAGTTCATGATTTGGGAATATACAGCCGACAGTCAAATGATGTTCATGATTTCAAGAGCTTATTCGCGATTCTTGTGCTTTCTCATCACGTTATTGTGCTATCTTACCCATGAGTTTACTATCGAATTTTCCTGTCAGACTAGCGATTCATGATTTCAGGATCTTAGTCGCATTTTTTGTAATTTATATTCATATATTAATTAGTTATGAGTAGAGTGATTCATGTTCATGATTTCAAGATCTAAGTCAGATATCAGCAGTTTTACCATGATATTAGTAAATTCTCTTCGCCTAATTGCGATCTATTACTTTTTGGGTACTATCGGTTTTTGTATTCGGAATAACGTGACAATATGAACTGGATCATAAAAATATGACTCAAGATATCTTTTTCTGTGAATTATATCACGCACACTATTTGGGATTTTTAGCGCAGTTTTCGTTTTCTGTCCAGACATCACCATTAACCTTATCAAACGAATAACGATGTTCGAGGTCCTAATAGCAGCTGGATATTTCATAAAACAGTGCATGAAATAAAAATGATACTACGCATAATTCTACGAATTTTGAAAGAGTTCTTGGGAAAATTTAATTATCATACTGCATGAAATTTTAAATGATTAGCGATATCTTCTAAATATCACCAGCATGCAAAATACCACTACTTTAAAATAGCCTTAAATTATTCCCCCTTATCTTAATAAAATTGAACCACTCCCTCTAGTTATTTCTAGTTAATAAGCTTGTAAAATGTTTCGCTTAGTTCATAATTAATAGCACCAACAATCTCCCATCTAAAAATCATAAAATTCGTTACTATACAAAGAACACACAAAATGATCCGTCCCCCTAATCCTACGAATATTATATTATCCCCTCTTGTATATGTAGAAGTTACCTGTAAAGTTTGTTTTTTAGTTTCATTATATAAAACAAAATAATATTGAAATGTGTAACCCCCTAGTTTTAAGAAATTCAAAATGCAAAACAATGAAAAAATGGCACCTTTAAGCTAAAGCTAACGTGCCTTAACAAATAAATGAATTGAAAAAAATAAAAAATTAAAGGGTTGTGTACAGGACACGAACACGGCGACATTAAAAATGTAGCTTTTTTCAAGAGCGTGCAAATGAATTTTATCTATCACAAATATCGACTCACGTTCTTGCTCACTCTCCTGTTTTCATATGTTACAATTTGCTATACACCCTCCCCGTTAAAACATAATTTATTGAAGGTCATTTAACGGTAATCTATTATTACAATTAATCAAGTATCTCACTAGCTGATTGTCATTATTTTTTCTTTGTCATTATTATTTCTAGTAAAAATAGGCTGGTCTGTCCAAATATATTCAAAAGGAAAGCCCCATATTGAGAACTGTTATGAGGAAGCCCGCGCCCGCAAAGGGAAATATACAGATTCTTCAGATTTAAATTTTCAATAATGTACTAATGAACTTAGGTAAACAATCTTAAGGTTAAGTATTTTTTTGATCCATTAGTGGTCGAACAAATGAAATTATTTGATAAATTACATTGTTATACAACGTTCGCACTGCCAGTTAAAACGGATTTAATGCTATCTTGGTGACATTTTTCTTATTGCTAATTATTATAACGTGTTATAACTCTGTAGTGTAAACATTGTATTATTAAACCAATTCTGTAGCGTTTTATGTTATATAGGTGTTTTATGTGGTAATAGGACTAACATAATTATATCTTCAGTACAGCGGTTTGTTTCATAATTTAAAACAGATTTATTTTAAAATTTAAATTAGTATACCCAACCGTTCTATTTGTTGTATACTTTAAAACGCGATTAGAACTGTGTTTTAAATACATAGGGCAGGACAGATACTTTGACTGGATAAACTGGGAAAACAATTTTAAGTTCAGTAACGCTTAAGACATGGCTTGAATTTTAATCGAAAAAGAATACCCGCTTAAACTGCTGCTTGGACGGTAAGTTCTGTTTTAAAATTTTCCGTTGTGTGCAGTACGAAACAAAAGTGTTTGAAATTAGAAAACAAAAAGTTCTCCTGGGAATGTGATTGTTTCCGATGCAATTACACTCAAGTTTTTTTACGCAGGGAATACAGGCCGCGTAAATGAAAACCACTTTAATTTCAAAAAACGCGTAAATGAAAACCGCGTGAATTTCAAAATCCGCGTAAAAAACCTGGGTGTACTCTCCTATATAAAATATTACGCTGCTGAACAGTGCAATAACTACAGAAGCACGTTGTCAGATGCCTTACTGATAAAAAAACATATAACCGAAATATGAAACATATGAAAACCAATAGGCTCTTTACCCTACGCAGCTACAACGCGCCGTAAACATGGATTAACAAGTTACAACGCACACGCATGCATAAAAATAAATATATTTTTTTCAAACACAACACTTTTAAGCAGCACACACCGTATTGAATTGAATCCAAACCACCCCGTCCACCCACTTTGCAAATCATTCTGTGACACCGTGCTGGTACCCGAAAAATCCGCACACGGCTACCGCTGCCGAAAATGCATAGCGTCTACCGCGTATTGTAGTGCCATGATCTTACCCGTTCGACATAAGAACAAAAACTGATTCAAACGTGTACGCGTCACCTCTATTTATAAACTAACCGTATATGGTTTAGTCACTTAGGTGCGAGTGTGTGCAAATGCCAGCGTTGCCGAAAATCGATAGCGCTTATTCCATCACCCGGAGACGATGTTGCTCGCATGGGATAAGAGCAACAACTGATTTAAACGGACATGCGTCGCTTCTATTTATGACTTTTCGTGTGTGATTGAGCCAATAAGGTGCCCTCTATGGACGGCTGTGCCTGAGAAATTTGCGTCACGAATGGTAATTTTCCCGTTTTCGTGAACTTTTTAATTTTATCAATTTCCAAAAGTCTACTTTTATTGGAGAGATATTAAATTATTACCAATATTTAAGTTAGGTGTTTCTGAATCGGTTGGTGTATGAATGATTAAAATCCATCTAGTAATATCGGAGTTATAAGCGTGCAAACCTTACATAGTTTCGTTACATGGGAGATAGTTTAGATTTTAGAATGACACCTACTCCCAGATAGTGGAGTAAGACATTTTTAATGTAAAAAAAAAATAAAAAAAGGATGTTCTAGCTTTCATTTGAGACTAATTTTTTGAAAATCGAGTCAGACTGAGAAGCAGATGTGAATTCAACTCAGGAACATAACCACTTTCCCGAATCTTCCGGTTCCGCCGAAGTTGTTCAATGTGGTCAACGTGGATTTGATTGGGCATCAGCAAGCTGAAACATTTTCGAACACATTTTGTGAAGTTTTGCATCTTTTAGATACCATGCTGATTCCGATTTATATAGGAATTTTATGCGTGAACATGTAACTCCGGAACCGGAAGTCGGAATAAAATGAAAAAATGGCAGCCTATGGGAACGTCGTACCTTTTATTTGAGATTAAGTTTGAAAAAATCGGTCCAGCCATCTCTGAGTAACCGATGTGCATATGTTTGGTCACATACATACATACACACGAACACACACATACGCACACACGCACAGACATTTGCCTAACTCGACGAACTGAGTCGAATGGTACATGAGACTCAGCCCTCCGGGCCTCGGTTAAAAAAAAGGTTTTCAGAGTATTTGCATAGCCTTTCTATAGTCTAAAATGAGTAAAAAAATTCCCTTTTTGAAAAATTATCTCAAAAACTCAACGTAGGGGTTAGCCATTTTTACATAGAATGTGTATGCACAGTTTGAAAAAAATCGGTTAAGTAGGTTTTGAATGTCAGCTAACAAATCATATTTTTGCCTTTCTCCTATAGAAAGGCTATGCAATCATTTTGAAAACTGACTTTTCAACCGAGGCCCGGAGGGCTGAGTCTCTTATACCATTCGACTCAGTTCGTCGAGTTAGTCAAATGTCTGTGCGTGTATGTGTGTGTGCTCGTGTGTATGTATGTATGTGACCAAAAATAAGCACATCGGTGACTTAGGAATGGCTGACCAGATGTTTTCAAACTTAGTCTGAAATGAAAGGTACAACGTTCCCATATGCTGCTATTGAATTTCATTTAATTTTGACTTCCGGTTCCGGAGTTACAGGTTGAAGAGTGGGGTCACGCATGAAATTCCCATATAAATCGGAATCAGCATGGTATCTAAAAGATGCAAAATTTCATAAAATGTATTCGAATTTTTTTGAATTTATAGTTTCAGCTCACTGATGCCCATTCAAACCCACGTTGACCACATTGGACAACTTCGGCGGAACCGGAAGTTTCGGGAAAGTGGTTATGTTCATGAGTTGAATTCACATCTGCTTCTCAGAAATGTCTTACACGATTTTCACAAAATCAGTCTCAAATGAAAGCTAAAATATTCCTATTGAATGCTATTAAATTTACTTTGAATCGAAGCTCTGGTTCCTATGTTACGGGTTGAAATATGCGGCCACATGCGAAATTTCCATATAAACCGGAAATCAATATATGTATAAATGATGCAAAAATAATTAAAATAAGTTGCAAATTGCTTGGTCGACACTCTTATACCATTCAACTCACTTCATTGAGTTCGGAAAATGTGTGTATTCGTATATGTATATGTCTGTGTGAACAACAAATGCGCATCGGTTACTCGGAGATGACCGAACAGATTTTCTTAAAACATGTCTCAAATGGAAGGTATAATATGCAGTTTGGTGTAGTATCGCCCCTCATTTACCCTAACACCTCCACCTTTCATCACCCCCCCCCCCCAGGCCATCCTCGCACCAGCATTAGGGCATTGCAAAAACACCAATTTTTTAAATCTTAAAGGCTTCCTATTGTGCCAAATATCAAAGTAAACTCACATGCCAAATTTCATATCATTTGGACAATTTTAGACCTCCGCATTGGTTTCATGGGAAAATACAGTGTGTCCCGCATTTATACGTTCATCCTAATTTCTCAGAATAACTTTTTTTTCTTTTCAAACAAACTGCACCAATTTTTAAGCATTTGTGTTGAAGCTTAATCAACGATGTTTCTCGAAATTTAGAAGTCCTGGTGGGATTTGTTCGTTTGTTATGGTAGTTTAAGTGAAAAAAGTGGTGTCCCATAGTTATAATTTCACCTTACTTTTTTCCCTTTCTAATATAGAAAGGTTATGCAAACAATCTGAACATCGTCAACCTAATCCCGGTCTATCCCCACATCACACACCATCCTTCCCTAAACCCACCTTCCCTCGTCAATATATACATGGCGTTACATTAGAATGTTTGATAGTTTTTGCTGTGATTCTAGTTCATGATTTGGGAATATACAGCCGACAGTCAAATGATGTTCATGATTTCAAGAGCTTATTCGCGATTCTTGTGCTTTCTCATCACGTTATTGTGCTATCTTACCCATGAGTTTACTATCGAATTTTCCTGTCAGACTAGCGATTCATGATTTCAGGATCTTAGTCGCATTTTTTGTAATTTATATTCATATATTAATTAGTTATGAGTAGAGTGATTCATGTTCATGATTTCAAGATCTAAGTCAGATATCAGCAGTTTTACCATGATATTAGTAAATTCTCTTCGCCTAATTGCGATCTATTACTTTTTGGGTACTATCGGTTTTTGTATTCGGAATAACGTGACAATATGAACTGGATCATAAAAATATGACTCAAGATATCTTTTTCTGTGAATTATATCACGCACACTATTTGGGATTTCTAGCGCAGTTTTCGTTTTCTGTCCAGACATCACCATTAACCTTATCAAACGAATAACGATGTTCGAGGTCCTAATAGCAGCTGCATATTTCATAAAACAGTGCATGGAATAAAAATGATACTACGCATAATTCTACGAATTTTGTAAGAGTTCTTGGGAAAATTTAATTATCATACTGCATGAAATTTTAAATGATTAGCGATATCTTCTAAATATCACCAGCATGCAAAATAGATTGTAAATCAGGTACTAGGCTTCATGAACCAGTTCACGAATACATCATACAAAAATGATTTCGCGAACTATTTCACAAAAATGAAGGTGAGTTGTGACTTACACTAAATATCATGAACCAGTTCACGAATACATGAATTATATTTCATGATTTTGTGAAGTATTTCACGAGCACGGATTTTACCTAATATATTTTTTTTTTTTTTTTTATTTTTTTTAATAGCCCGCCTCTTACCCCCACACCAAAAAGCTCACAAACGGAGCCCCCTGGTAGTGGACACATCAGTTCTCAGCGTACAAAAAAAAAGGTCAGCACAACAAAACAAAGTTACGAATCGCGGAAACGCTGAGAACAAAAAAAAACAATACGAGACCGACAAAACACAAAATTTGACAAGAAGCTACGGCGAGTACCCAGCGGAAAAGAATCCTTTTAAGGGTCCCATCGTAGCTTTGCAGGAAGCTCATAATAATTTAAATTTATTTATTACTTATTGCTATAAAAAATGCATTTATCAATTGTTTTTATTTAAAAAATGTTAACCAATTATAGCTAAAGGAATAAGCTCGATTGGTGGTGAACGAAGTTTATATTAAAAATTCTCCTATTTTATTTTTTAAAATTAGTTTCAATTTTGCTTGGAAACGAGTGCGACATGTTATTTGCTTTAAATCCGTAGGAAGCTGGTTGAATAGCTTAGGTCCGATGAAAGAAATGCGTCTTTGACCAAGGTTCGTGGATACTCTGGAGTATAATAAATGATTGGCTTGTCTGGTGCTGTGAGCTCGAATTCCTGTCGTAAATTCTAGATTATTATGAGCAATAGTATTATGCAAAGCATTGTGGATGTACATTATTGTTTGGTAGTTAGTCAACCCAAGCAAAGGTAAAATGTTATGGGCATTATTATTGTATAACAAAATAGTAGGGTACATAAATGGTTTTTTATAAATAATTTTAAGACATCTGTTTTGAAGCGTTTGTAGCTTTTTCAGATTCGAAATACTGGCACGGCCCCACACAGATACAAGGTAGTTCAGCAATGAGTGGATGTGCGCATAATAAAATTTTAGAAGTACATGCTGGGGAACAAAAGAGCATACTTTACGCATAGCCCCACATGACGATGCAACTTTTCTCTCTATAGATGTTATATGCTCAATCCAGGAGAGTGTGGGGTCTAAGTGAAGTCCTAAATATTTGAAGCAGTTAGTTTCTTGAATTACAGACTGTCCCATTCTTGGGTCTGGATGCACGCCTATAGCTCTTCTAGATGAACGAAACAGCATATATTTAGTTTTTGATAGGTTCAAGGAAAGAAGGTTTTCGTTGAAATACGTCGTTAGTGTTTTTAAATCCGATTCCATGTCGCGTACAATATCCAGGCAGTTGTTGTTCGGGTAGAACAACGCGGTGTCATCCGCGAATAGACGAGGAGTCCCTTTTAACCCGAGTCTACCTAGGTCATTGATATACAATAAAAATAACAGTGGCCCAATATTACTGCCTTGGGGCACTCCTATTTCTATTGGTCTATAAGAGCTACACGAGTCTCCAATAGATACGAATTGGTTCCTATGCGACAGATAGCTACGAATAATATGATTTGCTAATCCCCTGATACCATAGCATTCTAACTTCTTAAGCAGGATTGAGTGATCCAGAGTATCGAATGCTTTTTTTAGGTCCAGAAAAAGGGCACCAACAATTCTTTTGCTATCAATTTGACTAATGATGGAGTCAATTAGTTCGGTCATTGCAATTAAAGTGCTGCAGCCCTGTCTGAACCCATACTGGTAGTTGTAAATTATGTTGTGTTTGTTCAAAAACTCGAGTAGTCGAGTGATGAGCAATTTCTCAAGAATTTTATTGAAAACGCACAATGTTGAAATTGGTCTATAGTTGGAAGGTTGGTTTGGATCACCAGCTTTGAAAATTGGAATTACTCGGGCTATTTTTAAACAGTCTGGGTACCTGCCGGTTTGGATTATTAAATTAAAAGCTTTGGTTAGGATATTTGCAAAAGTGGTACAGTTATTCTTAAGAACACTAGCGGGGATCTTATCAGGACCACAACTGTTATTTTTTTCGAGGCCTTTAATCAAAAGGATCACTTCGTTTATGGTTGCAGGACGCAAGAAGATTGTTTCTTGGACGTGTTGTATATTTATAATAGGATTTGAGTTGGGACTCGTGGGAATATTGTCAGACAATTTTTTGCCAATACTAGAGAAATATTCGTTGAAAACATTACATACTTCTTTAGTCTCAGTGACTCTGATATCATTGGAAATTAGGCTGATGGGAACATCCGACTTTGAACGACCAAAAATGGTATTAATATTTTTCCAAAGTTTTGAATGAGTTGTGTTGGATAGAAGGTTTTCAAAGTAGGCCTTTTTGCACCGCTTTTTCATTACATTAACTTTTTTAGTTATGTGTTGCAGAAGAGCTTTGAGGTTTTCATCATTGGGGTTATTTTTTACTCGTTTCAGATGAATTAGAGACCATGAATTAGTTCACGAGAATTGAATAGATTCATAAGTACAATTTTGAATTTCACAAAATAGTTCACGAGAACATATCCAGAATATTTTTAATTGTGAACTAACGCTCTTATCTATGAAAATCATCATGAGTCCACCTTTGGTTTTATGAATAATGTTCATAAAGTTGTGAACTAGTTCGCGTACTGAAAATCTCATTAGAAATGACTTGGCGGAAACCGTGACAGAAGTGTACAAAACAAAACAAATAGTTCCACTAAAATTAGTGTTATGCGGGCGTTACTGAAGAGAAATTGAACATAATTATGAAACACATGATTTTTGTTCATGGTCCTGTTTTCATAACGTAAAAACGTGATTGTTCCAGGATTCATGGCACTTGATTCACGATTTTGGGAACAATTTTTCCGTGTAGTTTAAATTAATGAGAAAGGCACAATTGCACCGCTAGGTGGATTAAAACAGGTTTTTTCCAGAGACATTCTACAAAAAGCTTCGTCACCGAGTCGTTTGTCGATATTTTCCACAGGAAAATTACAGAATGTTAATGAAACTATACACTATAATGTACAAAAGTTTTGATCAATTCGCTTCACGCAAAGTTATAAAAACAATCACAAAAAAGTTTTTTTTTCAACGCTAAAACCCTTACCCCCCTTAAGCGTGTGGGTATAATAGACTTTTCGTTTGCTCCATCCCTCCTTATTTCACCCATGACCTCTTGTAATATTAACGGTTCAATGAAGTCCTTCACTTAACACTTCGCGCCTGTTTTCCTATTCTCACTAGATCGATAAAATATTTAGAATAATACACCCGTGAACTACAGATCTTATATTTTTACTCACCTGGAGTCATATTGTTTATCAGACACGTAATCTTCCAAGTTGTTGAGGACTTGATGTCTTAACGCTTTTATTTTTTGTGGTTGATTAAGACCCCTTATGCCTGCAACAATATTACAATGGTTAATTTGCTGCGCTACATTTTAAATGATTATTTCACAAAATACTTTAGGGTAGGTTTTTAGTGGTAAGTAAAAGTCCATACACTGGAAAAAATCAAACAAAACTACTATACTATATTTCTCCTTGGTGGAGAAAAATGTAGATAAAAGCTATTTTTTCCACTAAGGAAATAAATATTTTGGGGGAGACCGGGGCTAGTTGGCGGTGTTTTCAGTTTTCAATTTTTACCGCTTTGATGTAGATGGATCTTGCAAAATAGAACACACGACATGAAAGAGCAGACTGTTGGCAATATCTCTGATTTTTTTTAAAAGTGTTTGATGCATTGTCTCCATTTTTAGAGACATAAATATGTGACGCGGAAAACCCGCCAACTTACCCCGGCCCCGGGGTAAGTTAACGGTATGTGAGGATGCGCCAAAAACTGACCAATCAAATTGAGATTCAATTACTTCAAGGGTCCTTTTGGAACGTGCTGAATGTCTTTTCGAGATAACTGTATATTAACCGACATTTGCTATTATATTTCAGTTTCAATACCCCGGCATATTGACTTTGACGTGTACTCCCTATTCAAAAGCAAAATTTCGAAATTCTTCCTGCAATTGGCCAGAATAAATGCCTCCTACATTAGCGAGATACACAAGAAAAAGATTTTCTTACTTTGGAGTGAATTCCAGAAATAATTTTTGATGTCTTTTTTTGCACTGTAAATAGTACCGTCAACTTGCCCCGCGTGCAGCACCGCCAACTTACCCCAACCGCATATTTAATTAAAAACTATTTAAAAAATAACTTTTGTTTATGGATAGGTGTAATATCTATACGGATACTGAAAGCTCTTTTCATGCGCCATAGAAAAATACAATCATTCGAGAAATAAATTGAAAATCACCCTAAATAACGCAAAGTATTTAAAATTTAGAAAATTTACTTGGTATGCTCGAAAACACAATATCACCCACAACTTCCACCAAACAAATTGTTTTGCAACAAAAACACATTGGATAACGGGTTTCACATAACTTGAGTTATACGAAAAGGGGCAGCGCTATATGTCTAATAGAAACAGAGAAAAAGAGATTCCGCCAACTTATCCCAACCGCCAACTAGCCCCGGGCTCCCCTAAATCACTTTTGCGCGTAAAGGGCACAAATCCTATAACCAAATTAGTTATTAGAGAGGTGTTTCGAGTTCCTCTTGTCAGAATCCGAATTACTTAATGACAGGACTAAGTTAACGCCGGATTGACACTAGCTCCAAAAAAAAGCGAAAGCACAATTTGTGTTTCTGAGCAAACCGCTAGTACTGCGTGATGTCCCGCAAGAAAAGAAGTTATGATTTAAGCTGATGAGATAGCTGATGTTTACACGGTGCCACAGTGATTTTGTAGACGATTTTGTACTTTTCAAGTTATAGGTCGTAGACTCGTAGAGGTTGAAGATCTCATCACACATCTCATTGCACTTGTTTTGACAAAAGCAATATTGCACTTTTCTGAAAATTTGCTTAGTGTGCCACCGTTAAAGAATTCAAATGAAATTAAACTCCAAAACCATCGATTATGGAGGTATACTTTGTATCGAATAAACAAAGTTTAAATATACTGATGCTTTTTAATTTTTTTTTTTTAATTTTAATTTAATTTTGAAGGATCGGTATTTGTTGCACATGTTTTGTCTAATAGGGTACGTCAGAGTAACTGGTACAAATCAACAACAAAGCATCAATATATTGATGTGAGTTGAAACAAGTAATTACGTTTTCTAAAGCATCAAATATTACAATTGTGTCATTTTTATTCGTTCACACTAAGCTAATTGCTTAAAATGACATGCATTCTTATCATTATTTTTCACTGTGTTTATATACGTATAAACTGACACTTGTTTAGCAAATTAATGTTAGATTGTGGTTACAAATGCAGGAATTTCTGCAGTAATAACAGAAAGATACTTTACCTAAACACTAAACTGTAAAATCAAGAAATTGGATACCCATTTTCACATATTTAGTTAAGTATTATTTTTCCATCACTTCCCCTAGGACATTCTGCATCCATTAAAATGGGTGATATGACCAGTGATACTATTTATGACTACAAGTGAAACGGGTTTATGAAAATAGGTAATTTGGTGTCCATATCGGTAGTGTTTGGTTTATTTTGAATTATGATCACATCGCTCCAAGCTTCAAAAGCTGATAGGAGTAAACAATGAGAACAAATGCATATTCTGTGGCTATAAATGACCTAAACCTAATAAATTGAGAATGTTGATCACTGTTCTCAATTCAGGAAAGAAGAATCTTCATTATTACTATTAGTTCAAGAACGTTATTGTGATTATAACATTACCATAAGACTAGAAGTTCATCATCGAGGAGAGTCGAAACAAAGTGGTTTATCTCTCCTAAGTCGAGAAGTAAGGCTTGATCCACAATCTACAATTTATACATTGCAATGATTAAAAGAAACGCATGCAGTTCATAAATGTCAACTGTAAGACTACATACTAATGATATTGTCATGATAAAACATCACTTAATATCCTATTTATACAAATTTGAAAAATATAACGAAAACTTATTTATTTATTTTTCGGACATTATGTAATGTAAGACAATTTTCAAATGTTACATCTTGATGAAATTCTGTGCTGTATTTAAAAATAATATGAAAAACGCGTTTAATCACCTAATAGTGTGATGAGACATTTCTTATGACACTTATCACTCTCTTCAGATATTAGAACGATTGAGAACATTTACAACATGATGATTCGTGATGTTTTTGATAAAACATACTACATGGGACAGTGGTAGGCCTCAGAGAAACACTCAAATCAACATCTTAGGATTTTTTTTGTTGGAGACGAACCACTGCGACCAGTATTTAGTTCTATTGTGGTATCTTCGGATATTATATCGATCATTTTGGCATGGGAAAATATCTTTGCGAGAAATGTTAAAAGTAAATTATAATAAAGGTAAAACGAAAAAATTCCCTTTCAAATAGGCCGACATTTTTGCCTTTCTCATATAGAAAGGTTACGAAATCACTCTGAAAAACGTCAACCTAATCCCGGAGGGCCAAATTTTTTTTGACTCGCATAAGGTTTCTGGATTTTAACAGGGGCGTAGTTGATGGTTTAAGGAGAGGGGTTACAACCCCCGCTACTGTTCACTCCCCTCCCTTAAAAATCTCCTTAAATCACCCCTCAGACCACCACCCCATCCAGCCCTCATACCCCTCCTCTTCAACCCCATCATCTTTAAACCACCACTATATCACAAAGCATACCAATTAAAGCTGGGGAGTCGTTCATTCATGGGACTTTCGCCCTCCTCACATACCCACCCCCGCATGACAAAATGAGTTAGCAAGCAGATAACATTGATCTAATGCTGATTAGGCTAATGAAGTACAATATTTTTTTGTTTCAAGTGTTTCACCGTCGACACGTAGCTCATCAAGTTCGTGGCTGACAAGCCATTGTGTATAAGTGCAAAGTGTACTAAGAATGTAATGGACATTTCCACAATTGTGTTGAACATAAAAAGCCTCCGTGCCATAGTATAGAGAAATGAGAAAGGCGCAATTGCACCGCTAAGTGGATTAAAACAGGTTTTTTTTTTTGAAAGTATTGACTAAAATTTTTGTTTCCGTTAAAAATTCGGGCCCCCTTCAAAACTTCGGGCCCGGGGGGAAACACCCCGTCACCACCCCCCTCTCGGCGGCCCTGGTCGTAGAGGTTGAAGATCTCATCACACATCTCATTGCACTTGTTTTGACAAAAGCAATATTGCACTTTTCTGAAAATTTGCTTAGTTTGCCACCGTTAAAGAGTTCAAATGAAATTAAACTCCAAAACCATCGATTATGGAGGTTTACTTTGTACCGAATAAAAAAAGTTTAAATTTACTGATTCTTTTTAATTTTTTTTAAATTTTAATTTAGTTTTGAAGGATCGGTATTTGTTGCACATGTTTTGTCTAATAGGGTACGTCAGAATAACTGGTGCAAATCAACAACAAAGCATCAATATATTGATGTGAGTTGAAACAAGTAATTACGTTTTCTAAAACATCAAATATTACAATTGTGTCATTTTTATTCGTTCACACTAAGCTAATTGCTTAAAATGACATGCATTCTAATCATTATTTTTCACTGTGTTTATATACGTATAAACTGGCACTTGTTTAAAAAATTAATGTTAGATTTTGGTTACAAATGCAGGAATTTCTGCTGTAATAACAGTAAGATACTTTACCTAAACACTAAACTGTAAAATCAAGAAATTGGATACCCATTTTCACATATTTAGTTATGAATTATTTTTCGATCACTTCCCCTAGGACATTCTGCATCAATTAAAATGGGTGATATGACCACCCGATCAGAACGACATAACAGAAAGCTATCAAATTTATATCTCATGTTGATATTTCTTACTCACTGTGTTATCTTTGTGATATCCCAATCAGCAAGGCAAGCAAACATATATCAAGATGATGGCAAATGACCATTTTGTTAAAGCCCCAAGAAACAAATCAATCAATCAACTATGAATGATTGTTACATTACACAAATGACCGTCTATTTACTAATACGCTGAAATCTCTTTTCATGCGTCGTTATTCAACTTTTTAAAGCAAATTTTGGAAGTTTTGGATGTAAGTGGTCGAAAACTTGTCAGTAAGGTGTTTGACTTACTTGGTTGCATTTTGAGTAAGAGATTATTTATTTTTTGAGACACTCGCCTGACACACAATTTCGAATATGGAGCTAATGATTTCAATGCCTTTATTCAAAAAGTTTTGGAAGTTATTAACAAGATATAATTTTCATATAAAAGTTATTTTGAAAAAGATGCAGGAAGTATCAAGCACTCCAGATGAAATAAAAAACGCGATTTAAAATTAAAAAGCATTTTTAAACTATTTGTTATGGTTTAGTCAAATGGTTATATAATTAATTTTATTTTAATCGATTGTGCATATTGCGAAAACGAATTTTCAGAGCTTAAAAACTTTCTGGTGTACTGATTTCTACAATATAGTTATATATTTTAAGGATCTTCGAAGATCATCAGTCCGATTTCTCCAATTTATGCGGGTTTTTCATAAACAATTAAAATTGTCCAATTTGTGCGCTCTCCGAATTACCAAAGCGTTGCATTTTTTTTAAACCCTGCATAAAAATGTTTGATTTTGCTTGATTGTTGTATCTTTTCATTCCACGTAAGATAAGTTTGACATTTTACGGTTGAACTGACAATTGCTTTGAATGCGCAATGTTCTAATGTTTCCGCTGTATTTGATGGTTTCTCTTAAAAAAATCATCGAGCTAACAAATTTTCGTAATAATCAAGATACTTCATTTTGTAGAAAGTTAAAAAAAATAAGGCGACGTGTTCAAATTATTGAAAGACTTATATTTGTGAGTGTGCTGCATAAAGCTATTAATACTTGAAAATGGCCTAGAAATCTCTGATTATATACATATTCCAGCTGGTATTATTGTTCGCTGTTACAATTTAAATGTGTTTTAAATAATGCTTGAAGTAGCTAAAAACTTTAATGTAAAATATTGAATAATTCTCCTTAAAATAAAATAAAATTTAGAATGGAAAATGTATTTTAGAAAGACGTGAAATATTCTAGAATTCGTCACACCGAAGAATCCTCAACAATTTCTTGAATTTTCTAAGTATCTGTTATAATATTCGGAGTTGATAGATTGCACTACCGTAAAATTTGTATTTCTAGAAATTTGGTAGGTTGAGGTAATTGTACTGGCTTGCTTAATCTTCCCCATATTAAAAGTGCTAATAACAAAACCCCAAAAGCAACTTTTCTTGAAATCTCAAAATGCAAACCTCAAAACTTTGATATTTCTTTGAATCTATTCGGAATCATAAATAACATTTGTCGTATTCTCCGTTAAATAATGTACGTAAATTATCCGCTCAATGTTACCATATCGCATCGACATTATTACTAAAAATCGTGTAAAACATGTTAACGTACAAGAGAAGCGCCGAAGTGCACTATTCTAGATCGTTTTTTCATTACATCATATCTAACAGAAACGTCAAACGGAGAAAATCGCGTGCAAAACTTGCAACTTTCAAATTTATTTAAAAATTAAAGCACACAGAAAGCTATTAATCCTACTATCACCTCTGCATTTACTCATTGCAGGGTCGTATAAGCATATTACATGTTTTTCGCGAAGATAATAGAGAGATAATTGATAACTATTATTTTATTACATTTTGCCGATCACTTTTGCTATTATGCTCTTTTACATATGTGGTCTTGGCTACTCCGTTTGTAGATGGTACATTTTACTGTGACGTTTAGAGAGACGGGCTTGTAGTTGTGATATACTTCATGTGCTGTATTGCAACCGAGAGTGTAGATATAAGGTTTGGCATTGAAAAAACATACTAACTACAGTCGACTTGGAGAAACATCACAACGCAAAACATCACATCTACAAAATATTAGCAAAGCTTTGGTATACTATATGTGACATTTCGACTTAAGATTAAATTAACATATAAAGAGTTATCATTTTTCTCTATTGTTTGTAGACGATAAAGAGTCAATGCTTAGCTTTTATTTGGCATAATAAACTCAGTTTGTTTACATTTGTTAGATATTACGTTTTGAATAAACGGTATAGTATTCAGAATTTAAAAATAGCCCTACTTTCCTAATCCAGTTGACAGCAAACTGTTGTCGTGAGCACACGCGTTTTGACGACAACGATATTGGTTTTTCTATCAAGAAATTCGCGGACTTAGTCCGGCATAGTAAAAGAAGTTTAATTCCGATATTCGGAACCAGCAACTGCCAATATGGCATCATCGGTTGACAAAACATTTGTCATCAACTTCAAAGTTGTACCGACTAAACTGAACCTTCCCGCGATCGCAGAATTCATCACAAAAAATCTCGCTATCGAAGCGACTAAACTACAGCACTTGCAAGTCAGCAACGGACGTGTCTTCGTGGGCACCGATTCCGCTCAAACAGCACAGGACATAGTACAAGAACACAACATGAAGCACCAGCTAGAACACGACGGGAAATCCTACAGCATTCCACTGTCAATGGAAGATGGATCTATTGAGGTTAGAGTTCATGACCTCCGCCCGAGCACAACGAACAGGCAGCTAGCATACCGGATGCGTGAGTACGGTGAAATCATGTCAATCCGTGATGAAGTCTGGAAAGATTTCTTTCCTGGTGTCCCAAACGGAGTTAGGATAATGCGAATGAAACTTGTTAAACCGATACCGTCATATGTGACGGTGGACACGACTATGACTCTCATAACCTACAAAGGTCAAGTCGCCACATGCAAACATTGCAATCGACGAGTTCACTATGCTCAAAAGTGCTCTGAGTATGCAAAATCTATGAAACCGAGCGTCAGCGGTCGTTTAACACTGGCCGAAATTGTAAAAAACGGTGACAGCCGGTCGTTTCAGCAGCAAACTTTTCGTCAGCCAAATGCCAGCTCCGCAGGGTTAAAAAAAGGCGCACCTCACCATGGGTCAAACATATCTTTGGCTGGTAGTGATACCGCAATGGTAGACGAGCCATCACCTCAGAGCAGTGGTCAGCAACAAGCAGAGACTATTAGTACTTCCCAATCTACGAACGATTGTCAAATCGTAAACATTACGAGTCCGTTTGCCGGCTTCGCAGACGAAAGCAACGAATTGAGCGCAGATAAAAACAAAACAAGCACAGTGAACACAAAAAGACCGGCATCACCTCTTGAAAATGAAAGGAAGAACAACGAAAAAAGACCATCCCGGCTCGAAACACGGCTAGAGCCACATCTCACTCGATCGACTTCGCGCAACAAACAATAAGTAGGAAAACCAACCTAAACCAGCCTCGTCATATAAACAACAAAAAAACGAATGTGATAGTTTATTCCTCTCCGCCTTTCACCACTGCTACCTATAACTGGTTTCATCTCTGCCAAAAAAGGAGTGCTAACTTTTTACCTGCTCTCGCCACCGACGTATTTCGAAACAACCGTAAATTCCAACACAACGTAAAGGATAGAAATCTGCAAGAACCATTGTCAATTGCCTCGCAACAAACTAGATCTGCAAGCAGAGATTCTGGTTGCCCCGGTAAGCATTTTGGACAGTATATGTCCCGTCGAAGCAAATTTAGATACTGCCACCTTCAGCCAGTTTCCACCGTTCCCAGCTCCCCCGCTGCTGCTGAGCCCTGCTACTATTCGTCGTGTCAACCAAACATGAACAAATGCAGGAGGCAGTATTATTTTGCTGCAGTTTCACTCGTCAACCATCCGTCTCGATTGTGCAACACTCAAATGTTTATGCAAGCGTCCATCGCCGGACAAATTTTGGATAGCTACCCGTCTCAATACTGCAGCAACAAACTGGATATGCCAGCAGCGCCTTTTGCTTCCCTGTTCCCACCGTTCCCAGTTCACATTGACAACACAACGGCACCCACCAGCTGTCCGTCCTATTGGGGCAATCATTCAATGCTTCTGCAATCGTCCGTCTGCTGTGATAGAACTTTGCGGAAAACGAATATGCCAGCAGTGTTTTTAGTTTCCTCGGTAAGCATTTTGGACAGTATATGTCCCGCCGAAGCAATTCTTGATACTACCAACCTCAGCAAGTTTTCACCGTTCGCAGCTTTCCCCGCTCCTGCTGTACCCTGCTACTATTCGTCGAGTCCGCGAATTAAAAACAAATGCAGAATGCAGTATACATATACTGCGTTTGCATTCGTCAACTACCCGTGCAGTTGGAGCAACATTCAAATGATTATGCAAACACCTGCCGTTAAGGAAAATTTGAAAATATACGCGTCTCAACACTGCAACAATAAACTGGGTGTGCAAGCAGCGTATTTCGATTCCCTGCTTCAATTGCTCCCAGCTCACGTCGCCACCACAACTGCACCCACCAGTTTTCCGTCCTGTCGGGGCAATCATTTGATGTTTCGGAAACCGCCCGGCTATTCTTCTCGTGATGCCGCTGAGCCCTGTTATTATTCATCGTGTCGGCGAGAGATAAACAAATGCAGAAGGCAAAATACCTTAACTGTGTTTGCCTCGCAACAAACTGGATCTGCAAGCAAAGATTCTGGCTACCCCGGTAAGCATTTTGGACAGTATATGTCCCGTCGAAGACAATTTAGATACTGCCATCCTCAACAAGTTTTCACCGTTCCCAGCTCCCCCGTTGCTGCTGAGCCCTGCTACTATTCGTCGTGTCAACCAAACGTGAACAAATGCAGGAGGCAGTATTATTTTGCTGCAGTTTCACTCGTTAACCATCCGTCTCAATCTTGCAACGCTCAAATGTTTATGCAAGCGACCATCGCCGGAAAAATTTTGACTAGCTGCTTGTCTCAACACCGCAGCAACAAAATGGATATGCAAGCTGCGCCTATTGCCTCCCTGCTTCCATCATTCCAAGTTCACGTAGACATCACAACGGCACCCATCAGCTGTCCGGCCTGTCGGGGCAATCAATCGAACTCTCTACAAGCGTCCGCACGCTGTGATGGAACTTTGCATAGAACGAATATGACAGCATCGATTTCAGTTTCCTCGGTAAGCATTTTGGGCAGTATATGTCCCGCCGAAGCAACATATGATACTGCCATCCTCAGCAAAATTTCACCATTCTCAGCTCTCGCTGCTACTGCCGCCTCCATAAATTGCTTCGAAGGTCTTCGTGTTCCTGCCACTATCGTGACAACTTTTAGCTCGTCGCGCAAACATGCCAACGAACCACCCTCTCTACAATGGAAATGGCTGATATGATGAGCTACAAGATTGCTACAATCAACATGAACGCAGTGACAAACGGAACAAAGCTTGATGCCCTGAATTCCTTCATCCGGTCTGCTGAACTAGATATTATCTTTCTGCAAGAGGTGGCAACGACAAGCCTCAGCATACCAGGTTTCAACATTGAGTATAATGTGGACGAGCACAGAAGAGGAACAGCGATTGCAGCACGAAATTTTTTCTCATTCACTCACATTGATAGAAGCATAGATTCAAGAATAATCAGCGCACGGATAAATGATGTTACTTTCATTAACGTTTATGCCCCGTCGGGAACGCAAAATAGAAACGCTCGGGAGAATTTCTACAACAATGTGCTACCATACTACTTCTACAATGCAACGAACACTGCAATCATCGGGGGTGATTTCAACTCTGTAGTGAATCAAAAAGACGCCACCGGTTCAAATACACACAGTCCAATGCTTAAAAGATTCATGGTTGCCTCAGGAGTTGACGACAGCTGAGAGCTTATACATCGTCAACATGTCGAATTTTCTTTCATCAGATCTGACTCTGCCTCCAGGATAGACCGGATTCTTCTCACTCCCAACATACGCGAGTGGATAAGAACAGCACATTTTGCTGCAACCGCCTTCTCGGATCATAAAGCATACATTATCCGCACAGTGCTTCCCACGCTCGGGAATCCACCAGGTCGGGGTGTATGGCGTATGCACCCAAGTTTAGTAAACGATCCAGCAGTTATAGATGAACTTCACGTCAAATGGGCTTATTGGACAAGAAACCGAAGGAATTACCGCACCTGGATCGATTGGTGGATCAAATACGTTAAACCAAAACTTATTTCCTTCCTCAAATGGAAAGCATCGATAAAAAGACGTTCCTTCTGCGACACAATGGAATTGTATTATGCTCTGCTTCGTTCATCCTATGACCGCTATTATGGCGATTCCAGCCAGCTAAGTGCTATCAACCACATTAAAGGGAAAATGCTGTCGCTTCAACGAAACTATGCACAACAAACAAGGAGTTGGAACGAAGCATACATCGGAGGCGAAAGTACATCAATATTCCACGTAGCAAATCAAAAGACTCGACGAGCTGAAACTTCGATCAAAACGCTGCAGATTGACGCTGATACTATAAGGGAGCCTAATGAAATACGCCAAAGCGTACAGGAATATTTCGCGAATCTGTACTCCTCCACGCATACTACAGTAAACGAAAATTTCAACCCAACACAACGCATCGCAAACGACAATGAGGACAACCAGCGTATAGTGAGTGAAATTTCATCCAACGAGATTTTACAAGCAATTAAAGCAAGCAGCTCACGCAAATCTCCTGGCATTGACGGTCTACCAAAGGAATTTTATTTAAAATCGTGGCAAGTAATTCAGCGAGAGTTCACCTTTATAATAAATGAAGCCTTGTCCTCTCAAGCCCCTAAGGAGTTTTTTGACGGTGTCATTGTGCTAGTCAAAAAGAAGAAAAGCGACGACAGCGTAAAATCGTACAGGCCGATTTCACTTCTGAACGCTGACTACAAAATCTTCACTAGGATACTGAAGAACAGAATAAGTCCCCTCCTTCCACTGGTGTTATCAAAAAATCAAAAAAGCTGCAACGGAAAGCGGAACATTTTTGAGGCTACCGCCCGCATACTGGACCGCATTTGTGAGCTAAAACAACAGCATGGAAACTCGATGTTGGTAGCATTTGACCTCGATCATGCCTTCGATAGAGTGGAGTACAACTTTCTTGCAAGAACCATGGAACAAATGAATTTCAATCCGGAACTGATAAACCTCCTCATGTTCTGTATGAATAATAGTTTCTCGAGAGTTCTGGTCAACGGTAAATTGGGAAGTGAGATCAAAATTCAAAGGTCAGTGCGCCAAGGTGACCCACTCTCAATGATTCTGTTTGTCATCTACCTACAACCATTGCTTGATAAGCTGCGGAGACAATTCCCTCGCGCAGTATTAAATGCATATGCGGATGATATCTCCATGTTCATCGAAAGTGAATCTCAGCTACTCGCAATCATAAACATCTTTGCTGACTTCACAGCTGTTTCAGGAGCAAAACTCAACACCCAGAAAACAAAAGCCTTGAGGATCGGTTTATTGGATATGACACCACAAAGTGAGTGGTTGCAAACGCAGACTTCAGTGAAAATTCTCGGAATACACTTCGCGGAAGACTTCTCGAGCACGGTTGAACAAAATTGGATTGCGGTACTACGGGGAGTACAAACATGTATGTGGATGAACAACTCCAGAAATCTAAATCTCATACAGAAAATAATTTTGCTGAACACGTTCGTAACGTCGAAAATCTGGTTCACGGCATCAGTGATCCCCCTACCGAATAAATACGCTGGAAAATTCATTTCGCGGATCGGCTCCTTCCTGTGGTACGGGAAGAATTGGACCAGAATTGCCTTCGAAACACTAATACTCCCAAAATGCCAAGGTGGTTTAAATTTACATTCACCGTCCATCAAAGCAAAGGCCCTGCTAACCAACCGCATGATACAAATCGGATCGGATCTACCCTTTTTGTGGAGTTTTCTAGAGCACAACGCAAATCCTCCAAATTTGTCGTGCATTCCACGAAAATACGAGCACATCCGAACAGTAGTCAAAGAGACAGCATTCCTGACCGAAGAAATAGCTAGAGCACCGGATTCAAGTACAATATACCACCACTTTTTAAAACAGCTAAAGGAGCCAAAAATAGTACGGGAAAATCCTCAACGTGATTGGAAGACAATCTTTAAAAACATTCACTCCAAATTTTTAAACTCACACCAACGATCAATGTGGTTTTCTGTGGTACATCGCAAAATTGTAACCAACGAGTTTTTGTATAGGGTGAACAGGAGAGCTGACTCTAACTGCAACACTTGTCCTGGTCAGACGGATAGCATCGAGCACCACCTATTTAAATGCAGCGAAAACAAACTCATTTGGACTTACCAACGAAGCGTTTTTCTGGGCATGGATCGACGGCTTTTACAGCTGCAACATGAGGACTGGATATACCCGGTTTTCCAACAACAAAATAGACGCACCCGCCAGCAAATCCTCAAAGAAATTTCGTCAATGATATGCTACATGACAAGCGTACCAGCAAATGAGAAGAATGTAAATACCCGATCAGAAAGAAATAACAAAATTATTACAGACTGAGTTACTTTGTTATGATAACAAGTTGTGTTATTAATTTGGTCTCGTTAGTTGGTAAAATAACAGAAAACATAACAGAAATTCTACTAGTATATATCAAAAATATGACAACCTGTGATAGGCTTCTATCAGAATTATAACAAAATTTGTTATGTTCTCCCACGGCCAATATAGCTTTTATTACCTATTGTATAGTATCAACGAATTTAGCGTGCAGGTTTAAAAATAGAATAAAATAGAAAAATATAGCATACATTAAGGCGCTTTTCGGTTGGAAGCAAAAAGCTTCATGTAGCAAAAGCTTTCTATAGTTTTGTCAAATGATTGCATACATGCTGGCTGATTGTTATTATGAATAGAATATATGACACGCTGATTGTTATTAGTGGATATAGCGATTTGAACCTGGGTATTCTGAGTTTTATGAGGATGTTTCCTGCATGAACCAACGATGTTGCTTTCGACCGATGTTTAATGTTAGCATAATATTCTACGCATTCGTCAAGGGCAAAACGATTATATATGCAGAAGATGTTTCCAGAACGCACACATTGAACTTTGCCAAAGCCAAAGGACTGTTTGTTTTCCTTGTATAATACGCTTTGTTTTCATACAGTTTTGCTCACTACTACAGCTGCCTATATTACGATAGACTGAATAGCTTTATAATATCTTTTCAGATTAGGAAAGTTAGGCTATTTTTAGATTCTGAATAGTGCGCTTCGGTGCTTCTCTTGTACGTTAACATGATTTACACGATTTTTAGGAATAATGTCGATACGATATGGTAACATTTAGCGGATAATTTACCTACATTATTTTACGGAGAATACGACAAATGTTACTTATGATTCCTAATAGATTCAAAGAAACAAATACCAAAGTTTTGAGGCTTGCATTTTGAGATTTCAAGTAAAGTCGCCTTTGGGGTTTTGTTATTGGCATTTTTAAAATGGGGAAGATGAAGCAAACCAGTACAATTATCTCACATCTAATAAATTCTCAGAAATACAATTTTTTATAATAGTTCAATCTATCAATCTATTATAACAGATAATCATAAAATTCAAGAAATTGTTGAGGATTCTTCGGTGTGACAAATTTTAGAATATGTTTCATGTTTTCTAAAATACATTTTCATTTCTAAATTTTGCTTAGTTTTAAGCAGGAAATTATTCAATATTTTTACATTAAAGTTTTCAACAATTTGCACAGGTCGCATTATTACATTTTAACTTTCTACAAAATGAATCAAGTATCTTGATTATTACGAAAATTTGTTAGTTCGATGTTTTTTTAAGACGAACGAAGCACCATCGCATACAACGGAAACATTAGGGGAGACTGAGGAGACTTGAACCCTTTTTTTATTTTTCAATCCTACTCCGTGGAATGATACAAAAACTATGTATTTTTTGTAGTTTTATATTGTTTCTAGGGTTGACTGATAATCATAAAAAAATTACATGGAAATATTATACTGGACATGAGCTATGAGCATTTTTGGAAAACAACAAAAAACTGGAAAATTCTTTGATTAGTGGAGACTCGATTCCTAATTTCGGGACACTTGATTATTTTTTGAAAACGTGTTTAAAAGAGCATTAAGGGTAATAAGCCTATTTTTACCCTTTTTCTATTATCATCCTACTCATCTGAAGCCTTTGGTTAGAGCAGCGTCTGCCATCTTTGCTCAACGCATTGGCTCAAATGGTGTTGCGATAATTGGGGTACTCGATTAGAGTTTTTGCTGCGCTCAAACAGAAGATTTTCGCCATTCTCAAGACAATTTTGTTATTATATTGGCTCTTAATAAGAGGCGAATGACCTTAAGGCTAAAACCTCTATAATCGAAATAAAAAATGGCTCCTAATAACAAAGCAAAGAAGCTGAAATAATAAAATTAATAATGAAATAATGTGGTACCCTCCCTAATAGGACAAAAATAGGTACCTAACCCCATTCAATGTTATAAATGTATTGTGGTATTGATAAAATTGTTGTGATTACATATTACTATTTTTGTTACTACATATAAGGTTCTTTACTGAAACAGTTAACCTCACTTTTGTTGACAGTTCGCTTGTACTGTTTACATGGACTTAGAAAAATTTGTGGACGACTAGATTCACTCGAAGCAAATCGTAAAGAATTTTTCTAAGTCCAAGTAAACAGTACAAGCGAACTGTCAAAAATGAACACTCAGTTCATTTGTGACGTCACCGTAAAATATTCAATTACGCATCTCTCACAAGTTTTTTTTACGAATTCCCAAAATCTCTGTGCATTTATTTGAAAGCTGTCGTTATTATGGTTGAGGAACGTCAAATGTGGGATGCATGGTTGCTACGTATACTGTAGTAAACAATTACAGTTAAGTTTCTGTACGAAGAAGCGTTCATTTTTGACAGTATTTTTTATTATTTTATGACAACAATTACTTCAATTGTTCTGGTGTGAATTTGGTTATTTTCAGTGGTGTGTAGGGGATCAAATCTCCACGAATTTGAAGGGATCAAGTGAACCCATGGCATCTATTTCAGCAAACTTTAGTACAAGTATAGTTGAACAAAAAAAAATCAGCTCAATCATAACGTATTCACATAATTGATATTCTCCTGTAATTCTGTATGCAAAAGTATAGTATGTAGCGGGTGACTTTATCAATTGTATAAAAGTTTGAAAATTTAGAAGATAAATCTTCTTCAGTTCTTCTGAGATTTTTTCCTTTGAATCGGTAAAAATTTGGTAACACATGTCCAATTTATTTTTTTGTGTTAAAAAAACTTATGTTTAGATAAAGCTGCGCAACTTTCTAGTATATTCGATTAATGTATTCTGATCCGCCTTTGAGTTACAATGATGGGATCAAGTCTCCCCGGGGATCAAGTCTCCTCAGTCTCCCCTAGTACAAATGCGCATTCAAAGTAATTGTCAGTTCATTGTAAATGTCAAACTGTCTTAGGTGGAATGAAAAGATACTCAATCTCAAACTTAACCATTTTTATGCGGGGGTTGAAATAAAAGAAATTACAATGCTTTGGTAATTCGGAGAACGCACAAAATCAGATACTCACAAAACTAGACAAGTTTCGGTTGTTTATGAAAAACCCGCATAAATTGAAAAAAATCGGACTGAAGATCCTCGAAGATCCTCAAAATTCATAACGGTATTGTGGAAATCAGTATATATCAAACAGTTTTTTAAATTCTGAAAATTCGTTTTCGCAATATACACAATTAATTAAAAGCAAAAATTTTATAGAATCATTTAACTAAACCATAAAAAATTTAAAAATGCTTTTTTATTTGAATCCGCGCTTCTTTATTTTATCTGGAGTGCTTGATACTTCCTGCATCTTCTTTAAAATAAGTTTTATATGAAAATTATATTCTTTAGAATAGCTTGTTAATATCTTTGCGACTCCAAAACTTTTTGAATAAAGACTTCAACATTGAAATCATAAGCCACATATTCGAAATTGCGTGTCAGACGAGTATCTCACAAAAAGGTAATCTCTTAATCAAAATGCAACCAAGTAAGTTAAACACCTTATTTTCAAGTTTTCCGACCTCTTGCATCTAAAACTTATCTATTCTCGTGGAACTTTGAATGTCCATGTGGAAAACGCAAATATATGGAAATCAATAAAAACTTCGAAAATTTGCTTTAAAAAGTTAAATAAATACGCATAAAAAGAGGCTTCAGCGTATTAGCAAATAGACGATCATTGGTGTAATATAACAATCATTCACAGTTGATCGATCGATTTGTTTATTGGGGCTTTAACCGACTGGTCATTTGCCCGCTTTACAGTTTACAGTTAGCGTTCAAAGATAATTGTTAAAGAATATGTAATATATTATAACATCATCGTTATATGCGTACATTAAAATCATATTAGCAGTTCAATGATATCACCAGAAGATATAATCTTGATATAAGTTTGCTTGCCTTGCTGATAGGGATATCACAAAAATAACACAGTGAGTAATAAATATCAACATGAGATATAAATTTGATAGCCTTCAGTTATGTCTTTCTGATCGGGTAGCTATAAGTTTTATTTGACATGTAATTAAAAATTAGAAACCAGAACAATAAAAGTTTTACAAAAAAAATCTGCAAAGATACTATAAAGCTATCCAGTCTATCGTAATATAGGCAGCAGTAGTAGTTAGTAAAACTGCATGAAAACAAAGCGTATGACACAAGGAAAACAAACAGTTCTTAGGCTTTGACAAAGTTCAATGTGTGCGTTCTGGAAACAAGATGCATCTATAATCGTTTTGCCCTTGACGGGTTCGAGGAATATTATGCTAACATTAAACATCAGTCGAAAGCAACGTCGTTGGTTCATGCAGGAAACATCCACATACAACTCAGAATACCCAAGTTCAAATTGCTATAATCCACAAACAACCATCAGCGTGTCATATATTCGTAATAACAATCAGCCAGCATGTATGCAACCTTTTGACCAAACTATAAAAAGCTTTTGCTACATGAAACTTTTTGCTGCCAAACTGCCTTATTGTATGTGTACGCCTTATTTTTCTATTCTATTTTTAGACCTGCACGCTAAATTTGTTGATACTATACAATAGGTAATACAAGCTATATTAGCCGAGGGAGAACCTAACAAAATTTGTTATAATTCTAATAGAAGCCTATCACAGGTTGTCATATTTTTGATATATACTAGAAGAATTTCTGTTATGTTTTCTGTTATTTTACCAACTAACGAGACCAGAGTTATAACACAACTTGTTATCATAACAAAGTAACACATTCTGTAATAATTTTGTTATTTCTTTCTGATCGGGCAGTGATACTATTTATGACTACAAGTGAAACGGGTTTAAGAAATTAGGTATTTTGGTGTCCATATCGGTAGTGTTTGGTTTATTTTGAATTATGATCACATCGCTTCAAGCTTCAAAAGCTGATAGGAGTAAACAATGAGAACAAATGCATATTCTGCGGCTATAAATGACCTAAACCTAATAAATTGAGAATGTTGATCACTGTTCTCAATTCAGGAAAGAAGAATCTTGATTATTATTATTAGTTCAAGAACGTTATTGTGATTATAACATTACCATAAGACTAGAAGTTCATCATCGAGGAGAGTTGAAACAAAGTGGTTTATCTCTCCTAAGTCGAGAAGTAAGGTTTGATCCACAATCTACAATTTATACATTGCAAAGATTAAAAGAAACGCATGCAGTTCATAAATGTCAACTGTAAGACTACATACTAATGATATTGTCATGATAAAACATCACTTAATATCCTATTTATACAATTTAAACAATTCAAGAATATAACGAAAACTTATTTATTTATTTATTTTACGAACATTATGTAATGTAAGACAATTTTCAAATGTTACATCTTGATGAAATTCTGTGTTGTATTTAAAAATAATATGAAAAACGCGTTTAATAACCTAATAGTGTGATGAGACATTTCTTATGACACTTATCACTCTCTTCAGATATTAAAACGATTGAGAACATTTACAATATGATGGTAGGCCTCAGAGAAACACTCAAATCAACATCTTAGGATTTTTTTTGTTGGAGAGCTCTATTGTAGTATCTTCGGATCAAAGTTAGAGAAGGTGGGTTTTTTGCAGTTCGAATTTTTAACATGAATTTTTGTTTTTGTGAGGAATGACACAACATTTTTTCAGAGCATGAGAAGTATTGATTCCTTGTAACTCGTTCTCGGATGGTTTTGCTGTGTAGAATGGAATAATCGAACAAAAAAAAATTGAAATTGATGCACGTGGAGGCATCTGCGCCCTTTTGAAAAGTTGCGCTTGTGTCAAGATGATCTTATTGACTGTGGAAAATGTTTAGTCTTCCATGCCGGTTAAACCTGTAAGGTTTCATCGGAATCTAAGATGGTCGGTCACGATTTTAGAGATTTTCGGACGGATCTTCGTGGAATTCCTCTACTTCTTCGAGGGTTTATCTCTGGTCTGGTGGTCGCTTGATCATTAACGGGCTCGTCACTGTCTCGTCCGATCGATGAAGTAGAATGCCACAACTAATACTGACAGGGTTAACGATGTTGTAGCAATTGCGAAAATGGTTACTGCTCGGTGATTTGAGTTTTTGTCGAGATTCGTGTTTTTTTATACATGATACCGTTTCCATCAGTTTGTTAACAATCCGCATCTCTTAGAGCGATCACTAAAAATAAATACTATTAATTACCCGCGCATTGGAATTAGCTTAAATATTGCAGTCAAGTTACATTTAGTGCAGCTTAATTGTTTTCCTGAGCGGATTCGTCGCTGGAATGCCGTATATTTCATCGAGTTTTTTGTGGAGTTTACCTTTGTCTTGGGCGATGTTTTGCCATTCGTTGTAAGAAAGTTCTCCGTATCGAGCTATATTCGCCAATATTGAATCCCACCAGGTATGAGAAGGGCGACAAGGACGCAAACGCTTAGCGGTCAATCTTGAAGCTGCCCGTATAGGATGATGCATCGGGCGGCGCTATATATGCCCCCAATACCGCATCCGATGGACTCGTACTTTCTTGGTGATGCTTCGTTCACGGAGGAGTAGTTTTATGGAACGTTTCACTGTCTGATCATCGTTGTGATAACAGAGAGAAGCCATCTCATACACTATTTGTCGCTCGTATCTTCGCAACAATTTGCGACTGCGCTTCGTAAGTACGGCTGTTTGTGTTCCGTACAGCATTGCCAGTGCCAGAACGGTCTCGTATATAAGACGCCCCAACTCCCAGCTAGGCTGTCGCTTTTGAAGGAAGCTCATGATAACTTTATATGTTATGGTGGAATTACGGCAACGCATTCTAGTAGTAATGGTCGGTCCAATCGCGGCGTTAATGCAGTTCCTAAGTACTTTAAATTTTCCCTCACATTATAGCTTCTACCAAGAACATTCAGTTTTGCCGGAGCGGATTGGTTTGGATCTCGCACGAGAACTTTACATTTATCTTCATTCAGCTTCATTCCAACATATGCTAAATTCTCTTTTATACATTCAACTATTCGTTCAAGATCAGCCATATTCTCAGCAATCATTATGATATCATCTGCATACACATGCACTATCGGCAAACGGATTCTCATCGTCGAGTTCAGTGTGAATATTTCGAGAATCTCATCCACCGTCGTCAAAACTTCCTCAATCACCAAATTAAAAATGAAGGGGCTAAGAGGACAACCTTGTTTCACACCGGAATTCCTTGCATAAGGATGAGACATTTCACCATTCCAAAGCGTATGTTCGATATCACCTCGCAGACATTCGACAACTCTGTTAATCAACCAATGAGGAACGCCTTTTCCTAAAAAAGGAACTGAATATTGTCATCCTTAATCAAAGGAAAATATATTGTACCTTTCAGGATTGCTGGCAGAGCTTTTAAACTGACACAATCGAAAGCCTTTTCATGGACATGGCAATCAGCGGCAATTCCTCATTCCATCGCTCTTGGAAAACTCGCTGCACAACAAACAAATGGTTCGTAGTCGATCGATTAGATAGAAACGCTGCTTGATGATACCCCAGCTCCCCAACGTATTCTTTCAATTATTCAAGCACCCACATGGCGCACATCTTATACCCGGTATTAGTCAGACAAATCCGCCTATAGTGGACAACAGAAGTAAGCTTTCGTATTTTAGGAATGGGGATGATAAGATTTCGCTTCCACATTTCAGGCATAACATTGCTGACCCAAACACTACTCATCAGATACTGAAGCTCTTGGATTGCTGACTCATCGGCATACTTCGAATATTTTGTTGGTAATTGGTCTTGACCAGGAGTTTTACCGTTATGCATGGAATTTAAAAGCCGACGTGAATCATTCAGAGTAGGGCCAGGCTTAACTGCCTGACCGTCGGTTTCTAAGATCAATTAACTAGTAACTCGTCTATAACGTCTCGAGTCCGTTGCCATTCACTGATAGGAATATTGAAGTTTCAAACTGGTCAAGTGGTGTGTTGTCGATGTTCTTTCAAATACTTATGCGTTCTGTTTATACGCACCCCCAAAAGATACCTTTCGAGATCTTTGCAAAACTGGATGCACTGACCCTCCCCCCCGTATAAAACAGTGCCCTCTAGATTCCACGGGGCCATGGGTAGTGTACTTTCGGACCGGGGAGAAACCAGATAACACGTGTTCGGGCAAACCAGATACGTGTTCTAGTGAATGACCTCGGCCAGGCAAACGCGATTGCTTGCTGTCAACGCTTTACGCGGGAATTTAAAGCGTACGTACCTTGTGTGGCCGTAGAAATCGATGGGGTTGTGTCAGAACCGGGCCTTAAATGCGAAGAACTGTTGGAACACGGGGTTGGCTGCTTTAAGGACTCCTTACTCCAAAAGAATAAGATCTTAGAATTCAAACAATTGTATACCGCAAACACCTATCGCCCTGTTTGTTGGCATGGAGCGTGGAGGGCGAAACTTTAAATAAACAAACAAAAAGACAGTTTCGCCCATTGTATTTTTTGCTGTAGTTTAAGCAATCAATATCGTAGATTCCAAATATTCAGGTTAATTTGTTGCGTTTCAAAGCCCTCATTCGCATGTATAAAAAAGCCTTATGTTTACATTTGTAAGTATCGCCCTTTTCACAAAAAATCGGTGAAATGAAATCGCAGCTCCTGATATCACGATATCTCTAAAGTGCATGCGTGCATAGTTCCAAATTTTACTTGGACATCGACTTTTTCTAAAGGTGACTTCCCAGTAGTATCCTTGATTTGAATTATTATCGCTAATCTTAATGCCAAAGAACAAATAAAAACCTCTCGAAAACGAACCGTTTGGGAAAATCATCATCATTACTGGAATTTTCATTTTCACGAAACTTTTCGATAATCTTCCGTCATTTGCGTTAATGCACTGGGTGCACAGTACTCTGAAAATCGTCTTAGGGCACCAGCGGGTCTAATTCAGAGCTATCTGCGCGGCGAGTTAAATCTGTAAAGAATAGTAAAAAGCAAACCAGATTGCTCGCAGCGAACGGGTCTGAAGTACGAAGACCTGTTGAAGTACGGGATTAGCTGCTTTAAGGACCCTTCACTTCAATAGGTGAAGATTCTGGAATGCAAGCAATTGTATTTCGCGAAAACTGAAGATGATAAGACAACTTATTCTCCGTCAGACTCGATTCGGGTGACTTTCTCCGGGTCTGCTCTTCCCAACTATGTCCTTCTGGATAAGGTTCGCCTACCTGTACGCCTGTTTGTACCGCGGGTAATGAACTGCAGCAATTGCAAGCAACTGGGCCACACAGCCACTTATTGTGGCAATAGAAACGGTGCGGCAAATGCGAGGGAGAGCATGAGGATGACGCTTGCGGTGGAGAAACTGAAAAGTGTATTTACGGCGGGGGCCCTCCGCATGCTCTTAAGTCATGCCCGGCGTACAAGCAGCGCGGGGATAAAATTAGGCGCTACCTTAAGGATCGCTCGAGGCACTATTATGCAGAAATGCTAAAGAATGCTTCGCCATCTGTTCCTTCCGAAAATTCCTTTGCTCTTTTGGCTCCCCTAGATTGCCTCGTAAGGGTGCCAAGGTGTCTAATTTTAATTCTAACAAGGAGTATCCACCACTTCAAGGGACACCAAAAACCCCAAGTGTCCCCTTTTTACATTTCTTATTAAAGAAATGTATAGAATTCGCTCCAAACTTTCAAGATTTTTTCCGAAGCCCGGAGGGCCGAGTTTTATATACCAGTCGACTCAGCTCGACGATTTGGGACAATGTCTGTGTGTGTGTCTGTGTGTGTGTATGTAACGGACAAATTCTCATTCGTGTTTCTCAGCAATGGCTGAACCAATCTTATCTAAACCAATTTTAAATGAAAGAACTAAAAAACAGTATGAACGCTATTAATTTGTTTTTGATTATGATGTTTAGTTTCCAAGATATGAATGTTTGAATGCGTAAAAATGGCGTTTTTTGCAGTTTTTTTTTTAAATTATCTGCCGAAATTGACGATATAGATTAACAGTTTATATGTTTTCAGACAGCTTTAACGAATACCTTTCGCACAAGCTATAGATTGTTGAAATCGGATTATTATCAAAAGAGATATTTAACATTAAATGCGGACGACAGATTTTTATCATTTCCCATTGCCAGCAATATGACCAAACACATGTAATCTATTATTAACGCAAAAACGGCATATTTAGGTCAATAGTATCTTCGGAGAATTTAATGGAGGTAATATGCCCTTTCTTTTGGTATTGTGCTTTTGTTGATTAATTGTTGTTTGTGGATTACTCTTTGTCGCCTAATAATTGTTCAATATAGTAATAATCCATTGAAATAAGCCAAACATTATTTCGATAAAACGAATTTTGTATTTCATTTTTCTATCTACAACCGCTAGAAATAATCATCGAACACTTCCAAGTTGTCTGGAAGGAGCTTGATAACTTATCAGTACAAAAATGTACATTTGTGCGAACCTTCTGACTGCAATTTTTCGAACTTATGACCATCGGATCGATCCCCCCCACACCCAAAAAAAAATATTGAATTGAAGTTGAAAATTTATTGATGCTGACTGATTTAATTCAATATCACAATAACAATTATCTGATCCGTACATTGATAACCTGTTGTTATTGTAAACATCATGAGGACTTTTGATAAATTGTCGGAATGGGGTCCTGATATGTAACTGATCTATTAGTCTTGATTTCACAGTTGTCTAATAGCATCAATATCAAATTCCTGCCTGAAAACATTCCAATAGAAAATTCCAGAGTTCTGTAATCAATCATAATCCTCAGATTTCTTTTCAAATTGAGCTCGCTTTTGTAGAGATGCATTGTAATAAGGGTCTTTATTTAATAGAAAGCGAAGTTAAAATTGATTTAATGTCTATGAAACATAGAACTGCTCACCAAAAAAATGCATAATTTTCAACATTTGATAAAAATGTTTTTGCCTTACTCATTCACTCTAAAATTCGTCAATCTAATTCCGACCGGGAGGGCTGAGTGTCATATGCCAATCGACGCAGTTCATCGGAAAATGTCTGTGAGTGTATGTGTGTATGTGGAAAAAAATGTGACCTCTGTTAATCAGAGATGGCTGGACCGATTTGCACAAAGTTAGTCTCAAATGAAAGGTACAACCTTCCCATCGGCTGCAATTGAATTTTTTATTGATTGGACTTCCGGTTCCGGAGTTACGAGTTGAAGAGTGCAATCACACAGCAAATTCCCATATAAAGTGAAATGAAAAATTTTCAAAATCAAATTTGTATTTTTGATGCCAAATGGCTTTATAATGCATGAAACATTGAGATTTGATGTAAACTCGAAAAAATGTTTGACAAAAATTGATTTTTTTGGACTTTGGTACATTTTTGCCTTTCTCATATAGAAAGGTTATGCAATCACTCTAAAAGTCGTCAATCATACCGACCCGGAGGGTGTATCCAGTGAGGGGTTGCTACTTTAAAATTAAAACTAGTTTAAAATTTCTTAACAAGTTGAAAATTTTTGGCAGGACCCGGACCTCCCGGATCTTTCTCCATGATCCGCCGCTGGTTTCAAGCGATGTTTCAGTATCACATAGTATCTCAAGATCGTGGCTGTCGATCCATTGTACGTATGTGCAAATCGTACTGGACATGTAATATTCATTTCCACCATTGTATTGAACATAACCAGCTATGGAATCGTAGTTTGGACAAATGAGAAAAGCACAATGCACCACTAGGTGGATTAAAACAGGTTTTTATTTTGTAATTTAAGGTCAAGATAACATCATTTTGAAACCGCCAATTTCGGAGGTTTAGTATCTTCGATGAGTTTTACAAACGTTAAACAGCGCATCATTTTATAAAATAATTTTGACGGTATATCGTCCAAGAAGTATTTATGGTGAATTTTCTCAGGTTAATATTCATGACTACAATAAAGTCTCAACAAATTCGCTAAAGACACGAACTCTGTTACTATTTTCTGAAAACTTAATTCTGCATAATTTTAAAACTTCAAAAATTACGGTTTCGGAATTATGCAGTTTGGACAGTAAGATCGATTTTCACCAAACCCCAGCCAATTGTAAAATTGGTATTGTAAAAAAACGTAAGGGCGATACTTCAATGCTGATAGGTGGGATCGAAAAAGTAAACAATCGCCAAAGGGGAGATACTATCATTTTGTCAATTTCAATAGCAAACACAAATTTTAATTTAATAATTTCGAATACTTCATGAAATTTTGGGTTTCGATCACTGAATCATGCAATCTAGGATGTAAAAAACACAATAGTTCTTAAATAGGAAATAAAACAAGTCTGGAAATATTCACTGTTGATTTTCTTTGAATGGTGTCACTGCTAGTATCGTTTTTTTCAATAAAAAGCGTTGATTTCTTAGTTCTCAGTCGCGTTGGAAATTTGAGTAAAGTATAAACTTCAAATCGATTACAAAAAAAATTCGATTTTTTGGCTCAGTACAATATACATAACCCCTTTAGGAAAATTCAGTTTTCCCACCACAATGCATTTATTGAGGAATTTAGATATTTTATTAACAGAGCATTAGCAATTATGCAGAAATGCTAAAGAATGCTTCGCCATCTGTTCCTTCCGAAAATTCCTTTGCTCTTTTGGCTGGCGTTGACCCAGAATTTGACGACCCACAAGAGGGAACATCATTGGTTAACCCAGGGGAATCCAGGAAGCGGAGAAATCTAGCCTCCCCTAGATTGCCTCGTAAGGGTGTCAAGGTGTCGTCCACTCAGAGTGCGCCAACTACAATCAATAAATCCAACGGAAGTGATGCACTAAAGCCGAAGCAATTTGCTCCAGGACTTGGAAATTTTAATTCTAACAAGGAGTATCCACCACTTCCAGGGACACCAAAAACCCCAAGTGTCCCCTTTTAAAATTTCTTATAAAAGAAATGTATAGAATTCGCTCAAACTTTCAAGATTTTTTCCGAGGCCCGGAGGGCCGAGTTTTTTAATATACCAATCGACTCAGCTCGACGATTTGGGACAATGTCTGTGTGTCTGTGTGTGTGTATGTAACGGACAAATTCTCATTCGTGTTTCTCAGCAATGGCTGAACCAATCTTATCCAAACCAATTTTAAATGAAAGAACTAAAAACAGTATGAACGCTATTAATTTGTTTTTGATTATGATGTTTAGTTTCCACGATATGAATGTTTGAATGCGTAAAAATGGCGTTTTTGCAGTTTTTTTAATTATCTGCCGAAATTGACAATATAGATTAACAGTTTATATGTTTTTAGACAGCTTTAACGAATACCTTTCGAACAAGCTATAGATTGTTGAAATCGGACTATTATCGAAAGAGATATTTAACATTAAATGCGGACGATAGATTTTTATCATTTCCCATTGCCAGAAATATGACCAAAAACATGTAATCTATTATTAACGCCAAAACGGCATATTTTAGGTCAATAGTATCTTCGGAGAATTTAATGGAGGTAATATGCCCTTTCTTTTCGTATTGTGCTTTTGTTGATTAATCTCCCTATGAGTGAGATATTTTCACAAATTTTCTTGGAAGTGATTATATCAAAATGATGTCTTCAGCAAATTTATAGCTCTTACTTTTGCGAATAACTTTACTGAAGACTTCAAATATCTTTTTTAAATACTTTAAAAGTTATGGCTTGTTGTTTATGGATTACTCTTTGTCGCCTAATAATTGTTCAATATAGTAATAATCCATTGAAATAAGCCAAACATTATTTCGATAAAACGAATTTTGTATTTCATTTTTCTATCTACAACCGCTAGAAATAATCATCGAACACTTCCAAGTTGTCTGGAAGGAACTTGATAACTTATCAGTACAAAAATGTTCATTTGTGCGAACCTTCTGACTGCAATTTTTCGAACTTATGACCATCGGATCGATCTGAAACATATCGGAAAATGAAAAGCTAAATAAATAACTCCAAGCAACGGCGTAGCCAAGAGAAGGTTTTGAGGTTTAACACCATACAACCCCCACCCCCCACCATTCCCAAAAAAAATATTGGATTGAAGTTGAAAATTTATTGATGCTGACTGATTTAATTCAATATCACAATAACAATTATCTGATCCGTACATTGATAACCTGTTGTTGTTGTAAACATCATGAGGACTTTTGATAAATTGTCGGAATGGGGTCATGATATGTAACTGATCCATTAGTCTTGATTTCACAGTTGTCTAGTAGCATCAATATCAAATTCCTGCCTGAAAACATTCCAATAGAAAATTCCAGAGTTCTGTAATCAATCATAATCCTCAGATTTCTTTTCAAATTGAGCTCGCTTTTGTAGAGATGGCTCCGGAAGAATTGCGGACTGTCTTCTCTAACTGCAGAACCAACCGAAAATATTTTGTGAAAAGGGCTCTGGCAGTAAAGATTTTAAACAAATATGTTCATACATGCATAATAAGACAAGGCCATTTTATTCATTTAATATTTTAATAAGAAATTTTAAGTTTTTAGGAAGGAAAAGAATAAAAGGAAAAGATTTACCCGCGCTTACGGTTTCTGTGAAATTACTTCCGGCCTCAATATTCCTCCAATGTCGGTAGAGTAGCAAACGGCATCTCCATCTGCTTGTCACGACAATCGCTCGATTTGGCGCAACATTAATCCAAACCGCCCTCCAGCGGCAGCAGCTACAACAGCAGAAATCTTTCCTCGATGTTGGCCGCAGGATCGATTGTTTCGTCGTCGACGAAAGAAACCGGTCGGGCTCGGTCCACACCCGGATTGGGCCAACTGATCGACTATGTAGAGCTGGGGCCACCGTGCAGTAAAATTTCATTTCATTCAATCGAAACTGAATGAACGCAGTCAATCAGTCGTCCACGGTAGCATTCATATTCATTTATCGCATCAGTTGCTGTTGATCTGCAGCTCGGTTCATGGCACTTCACTCACCGTTGCTTTCAAATGAGTCGCAATTCATATTCAACCTTCTTCGATTGATCCTCTCAAATGAATAGATCCGCTTTCAATTTACCCAGTGAGCACCAGTCAAATGAGATCCGGGTAAACCTAAGACAAGAAGAGACAACTGGCTTCGTATTTTTTGATATCTTGCCTTTCTTGTGCCATATGACAGATATCTTGCCTTTCTTGTGCCATATGCAGCTAGCGAAGTTGGCAGTGCAGCCATTTTCTTTGTCATATTTAGCTATGTTGCTAGAAGCATGATTCACATAATAATGACCGTTTTATTAACACACATTTCGCCAACATTTATCTGGTACTAATCAATTCAACTTTTTTATCACATATTATATGTTTCTAGCAAATTTGGCCAGCATAACAGCCTATTCATCAGAATCAAATTTGCAACAGAAATGTAATAGAGATGAACGTACTATTAAATAACGTTTTTCATTGCAACCAGTTCCAATAAGCTGTTTTTACTAAATTCATTATTTTTCGTCTGAAATCTGCGAATTTAAGAAATTTTGAAAAAGAAAGTATACTATCATAATTGTACGAAGCTGTCAAATTCATTGTTGCAATCAAATATGTAATTCAGCCATTTTCTTTGCACCTCTGCCAATATTTTCCTGTATACAATTCCGATGACACGGTAAAGGAATAAAATACTTCCACACTGGTTCTATAGGAACACATTACGAGCACAGTCTACAGACACGAGAATTGTCGATGTTCTCTTTCAAAAAGAATTCGAATAGATTTTGCTCGATACGAATGCTCTGCCCTAGTAACAATTGAGGTTTTAAAGTAGTTTTATAGCTACTCATAAAACTTAGATTGCACTTGTAGCATGCTGTAAAACTTCAATTGTTACTTGGGTAAACTAGCATATCGAAGGTAGGTTTATTGATTTGAGGTAACCAATAGTTGATTCTCCGAATTAACAAGTTGGGTTCGGATCGGATTTCTCAAAATTATAAATTTTCTGGTTCAGGTCGGGTTTTGGTTTATCGAATTTTGAAATTCTCGGGTTCGGGTCGGGTTCGGGTTTTACAAAATTTTCATTCTCGGGTTCGGGTCGGGTTCGAATCTTTCAATTCTAAAATGTTCAGGCTCAGATCGGATTCGGGTTTTTAAAATTTTATGATTTCGGGCTCGGGTCGGGTCCGGATTTTTCAATTTTCAAACTGTTGGGTTCAGGTTCGAAAAAATTAAAACCTGACCATCTCTATATTATAACAACATATCTAAATATGACAAAAAATTGGCTGCACTGCCAACCTCGCTAGCTGCATACAGTCACGGCTTACATATACTAGGCTAGCTCGTTAGAGTGTAAACATTTGACGAGAGCGCGTCATAGAAATTGTCGGCGAAAACAATTACATGAAATTCATATATTGTTTGCTCCTAACGAATGATCGGCACCTGGTAAATCACAAGGAAGCTATGCGGATGTCCAAAATCTTTGCTCTGATCAGAAAATTACGGTGGGATATGTTTTCTATGGCATGCATCCAAATTCCCGATTTACGCTAATAATCACAGAGATGCAACTGTGTCTAGTGTAATTATGGCGTAATTTACGTCAAAAATCCATTGCACACTATTTTTTCCACCGTAAGAGCTCAAATATTGTCAATTAACAACTTTCGAAAAATCCGTTTGTTTATCTCAACGATTTCTCTGACGTCACCGAAAACTGTCAATTCGCGGAATAGCAAGCCTCCTTTCTGTGAGCCGTGGCATACAGTCATCTGTCAAAAATTATTCAGCAGGGTACAAGAAAGGCAAGAAAACTAAAAATAAAGAGACAACTGCTCCAAGATGAAGAGAATGAAAGGTTCGGAACATTTGTCATTTTTGAGTGTGTTTGTTTTATTCTTGTAAAATTAAGCATGGCCGCCGGGCCCCTGGTAGTAAACATAAACATCCGGACGAGCATACCGATTCTTTGGCGCACGATGAAAATAGAGAAAATGCCGGGTTTCACTTCGGATCTTCCGATTCGATTACTTGGGGACACTTTTTATCTCGAAACTACTAATAAAAATAATTATTACCAAAACAAAACTTATATTAACAGAAAGCCCACTACGTCATTTGTTTATTCTTTTCTTTTTCACCTCACTCATACAGAGAAAAATTGTTCCTTCTTGTATCCGTCTTGAGTTGCCTCGCCTTATCCTATATGTATTTTTTATCTTGGTCGGAGTTATTTTCATGTCAGTGAGTGTTCGTTCATATTCATTTGTGAGTGGTTCATTGGAATGGTTCATTTCCATTAGCTGAGACCGTGCTAAAGAGAGGTTTGTTTTCAATAGAAACTAAACAGGCGAAAACGTCAAATGACCAGAGCCCGTTATTCAATTGACAGTGAACTCTGAGTGACTCAAAGGAAGACGGCAGCAGAACTCAATTGATATAGTGCTGGTATGCTTACAGTGAATGACTCGTAGTTTCACTTGAAACGAATATTTTCTTTTGAAATTGATATTTTACCGCACTGCCGTGCATACAATCGAACTCTCCCAGTGCAGTGTTGTCGGTCGGTCGGCTTCTGCTTTCACGTGTCACTTTTGTCACTGGAATAATTATTTTAATTTTAATATGCACACTTTATATTGCTTAACTTTTGTTACGAAAATGAGGCCTGATCCATCGCTTCCATCCGTTTTTATCTTTATTGATGTCCTGAATGTGAAAGTCGGTGCCGAATGACAGGAGAATATCCGTTGCGTAGTGGGACTCAGGGAAATGTCAAAGAGTTAGGATTATGGCGTCAAGGAATATGGGAACATTTTATAGCAAGTTCAAATTTGATTTTAAATTTAATAATAGGGGTATATTCATAGTCTTAAGTAATTTAATATAAATTTAATTCATTTGTTTTAATTCATTTGCCTTTATTTAATGGGACAAATTCTGACACCATGTTGGAATAGGAAATGTTAATATTAGTGTTTAAGCTAGTTTAATACTATAGTAATGATAATTTAAATAATTTTCTGTTTAGCTAAGAAATAGAGGATAAGATTCATCAATAGATTTATTTACATGTGTTTTTTAATCCAATTGTGCACGTATATATTGGAAGCAGTTAATGTAACCGGACTCGGAGGTTACAATCCTCCCGGAGTCGGGATGAAAAAAAACAAGGTTTTTTTTAATGACTCATCGGCATGGGCCTACTTCCCCTAAAGTTTCCAATTAATTTGAAACAATGATTTTTCCGTAGCACGGAGCTCTTTTCTTCCAGATCATTTTCTTCCAGATATTCGGTGAGATTCGCCATGCCGAAGCAATAATTGTTTTATAGATTTAGCAAAAAATAAGTAATAATATTTGTAATCTTTAATCTCGAAACAGATATAGAGATTGACCTTAACTATGGGCCTACTTCCTCCGGAGATACTAGTTAATTTGAAACAATGATTTTTCCCGTGAGAGAGCTCTTTTCTTCCAATTTATGTGAATCTCCAACGGTGAGACTCGCCATGCCTCAGCCTACTTTTGTGATTTTGGTCGTATTTGGAAATGTGACAAAATAGGTTATGTAATTCGTAGAAGACAAGACAAAGCTCTAATACCGTCTTCATTCTATCCCGATACTGTCTAAAGCCATTCGCCAAAGACAAAAACAAATTTAATAACAATTGTTTCTCTTCCTTTCCTTCCCTTTACATACTCTCATTCATTTCTTTCACAATCATACTCTTTCTCATTCTTCCTCGATCAGTCTACCCACTAACCATTTGCATCTCTCATTCATACACTATCATTCATGCAAGCATTCCCTGCTGATTCATGATTTCCACTCACACACTTATGCATAAATATCTTAATAATTTCTAGGGCGCCCTAATTTATAAGTCAGATTAAGTTTGCGGTTTTATGTTGCACCATCCGATAAACATACGGTACCGCTATTAACTGCTTTACCCTATTTCATTTAGAAGAAAACATCGAAAATATTCGAGGGGTTTAGCGTTCTTGAAATTTGGGAAATTATACCACCTGGGTGCTTATGGGATTACTTTTGTACCACCCGTTAGGTCAACTGCTTGAGCTGTCAACGAGTTGAGCTGTCAACAAACCTATGTTATTTAATGGCGAGGATGACTGTGCTTGTTTATTTCAGGTAAGATGCAGGAAATTTTATTTATTTAATGATGTTTAAATGCTTTAATCTACATTTTCAGGTAAAGCCAAAAAAAACCATCGCACAATGTATGCTGCTGGCCATCTGAATTACCAAGTCAGCTCATTGAAAGGTATGCTAATTTTTTTATAATTTTTCATGTTCTGTTTATCTTTTCAGGTCACCTTCCAGCTTCGATGCAGAACAAACAAAATACACAGCTAAATAAAGTGAAATAATGCAAAGTTTGTGTTTTATTCAGCCTGGTTTTAAGTGCTTTGCTGGCCAGATTCCCAGTTTTTTTCCGGAAAGATCTTCCAGTTCATAGGAACTCGTTCCTATTTTGGAAACTATTTTGCATGGGAGATTTTTTTTTATTTCGTTTATTTGACACGGCTCATAGCGGTAGCTTAACGGAGCCGTGGATCTTTTATGTGTTTACAATATGTAAAAAAAAAAATAACAAATATTATTGTTTGTCCGTTGGATCTCGTGCGCGCAACTTTTTATTGCGAGCGGAGACCTTCTTTCGCGGCTCGCCTACTGCGTCATGGGGACCGTTTAATTCTCTCCTATCGTCTGTATCAAGGTCATCATCGTTAAAAGTGCCTTGGTGCTCGCGACCAGATGTTCTTTCCTGCTTCTTGCACTTACGGGTGACCAATGTAAATCCGTCGTCATTCTTATTATCTTCATCACCGATGTTACTTACAGTTGTTTCAGGGGTGCTGGATGCTGCTTTGGCAGTTGTCAATATGGACTGAACAGCTGCCACAAATTTGGCAACCGTTTGTGGTTCAGGTATTGGTATTGAAAATTCTTTTTTGGGTTGGTTTTCCGTGGATTCGTTGGCAATCGGTAGCGATACATTCTCCTCTGTATCTTCCGCGCAAGGTTGTCCGTGGTGAGCTGTCTGATTACAATACTTGCACGTAGGAGTTTGCCCCTCATGGGTGCATAACGTAGTTTGATGAATAGTAGCTTCGTGGGTTTTAATTTTTATAGTCAAGTGGGAGGGGATAGGTCTTTCGATCCGCATCCTCACCACAAGAACACCGTTGGGTGTACCTGGGAAGAAATTTCTCCACGTATCACGTGTAACGGATTCTACTTCTCCGTATTGCGACATGTATTTTGCGATTAGATCAGGAGGGGTACGTGGTGATAGGTCATGTAATTTTACATCTACATAGTGTTTTTCTATATACACGGGAATCTTAATTCCAACTTTATCACTTTTAGCCACGTGCTTCAAGTTGTTCTGCAAAACGAAACGTTCGGCTTGTGCTAACGTGTTGAATGATATGAGCACTACATTGCGAAGATGATGATACTGTAGATACATAACCTCCTTGAGCTTTAGCTGCATCTTCACCTTCAGTAGGTATTCCACTTCACGAAAACTCAATCTTATTGAACAGAATTTAAAGTCAACGACCGCTGTGTTGGGTCGGAGCAGAGATTTTTCGTCAACTTTACTCATGATGGCAAGAATAAATTAAAAGTTTCCTTTGTTCTCGAGACAATGCACACTAGATCGAGAGGTTGCTAGTTGTTGTTCACTTGGTTCGATTGTACGTCTGACTTGGGCAGAAGTAGAAAGTAGACTGATTTGCATGGGAGATATTGCTGCTGTAATTAACAACTCTTTGATGGCACAGAACGCCATTTCAGCGTCATCGGTCCAGCAGATTTTCTTAGTTTTAGTTTTTAATAAATCGATAAGGGCGGACGTAACACCACTAAACTGAGCAATAAAACGCCGATAATAATTTGCCATTCCTAGGAATCTCCTAAGTTTGGTAACAGTGTCTGGTCTTGCGTACTCTACTATCGGCCTGATTTTATCCGGGTTCATACGCAGACCTTCTGTACCTAGGAGATATCCTAAGAATGGTATTTGTGACACCCCAAACTGGGATTTTTCCAAGTTTATGGACAAATTCGCTTGTCCTAGTCGTCGTGCGATCTCACGGAGCAATTGCACGTGCTGCGCGAATGTCTCCGTTACCACGACTATATCGTCAAGGTAAACGAAGACATAGGGCTCTAATTCTCCATGACCGAGGACACGATCCATTAGTCTGGCTAGTGTTGCCGGACTGTTCACCAGACCAAAGGGCATGCGAGTGTACTGATACAACCCCTTGCCTTGTACACTGAATGCGAAAAGGCTTCCGAAAGGTCAATGGTAGATAAATATCTCGCTTTGGAAGCTGTCCTAAAATGCGACAGGGGTGAGGCAAGGGGTATGCATCTCGTACAGTGCGCTCGTTAATTTTTCGCGCGTCAAGGCACAGTCTCACCTTATTCGGTTTGATCACCAGCACGCAATTTAACGACCAGTCCGAATTACTTGGTTCGATAATCCCGGTGGAATTACAAAGGTTACTAAACCTTTGTAATTCCACCGAAACTAACTGTTGCGTTTTCGGGGACATTACATAGGAAAATTGTCGAATGGGAGGTTTTTTCTTCCATTTTTCTTGCAGTTCGATTCGGTGTACCGTGAGAGGTGTCAACGATAGTTTTTTTTTTTTTTTTTTTTTTTAATAGCCCGCCTCTTACCCCCACACCAAAAAGCTCACAAACGGAGCCCCCTGGTAGTGGACACATCAGTTCTCAGCGTACAAAAAAAAGGTCAGCACAACAAAACAAAGTTACGAATCGCGGAAACGCTGAGAACAAAAAAAAAAACAATACGAGACCGACAAAACACAAAATTTGACAAGAAGCTACGGCGAGTACCCAGCGGAAAAGAATCCTTTTAAGGGTCCCATCGTAGCTTTGCAGGAAGCTCATAATAATTTAAATTTATTTATTACTTATTGCTATAAAAAATGCATTTATCAATTGTTTTTATTTAAAAAAATGTTTACCAATTATAGCTAAAGGAATAAGCTCGAATGGTGGTGAACGAAGTTTATATTAAAAATTCTCCTATTTTATTTTTTAAAATTAGTTTCAATTTTGCTTGGAAACGAGTGCGACATGTTATTTGCTTTAAATCAGTAGGAAGCTGGTTGAATAACTTAGGTCCGATGAAAGAAATGCGTCTTTGACCAAGGTTCGTGGATACTCTGGAGTATAATAAATGATTGGCTTGTCTGGTGCTGTGAGCTCGAATTCCTGTCGTAAATTCTAGATTATTATGAGCAATAGTATTATGTAAAGCATTGTGGATGTACATTATTGTTTGGTAGTTAGTCAACCCAAGCAAAGGTAAAATGTTATGGGCATTATTATTGTATAACAAAATAGTAGGGTACATAAATGGTTTTTTATAAATAATTTTAAGACATCTGTTTTGAAGCGTTTGTAGCTTTTTCAGATTCGAAATACTGGCACGACCCCACACAGATACAAGGTAGTTCAGCAATGAGTGGATGTGCGCATAATAAAATTTTAGAAGTACATGCTGGGGAACAAAAGAGCATACTTTACGCATAGCCCCACATAACGATGCAACTTTTCTCTCTATAGATGTTATATGCTCAATCCAGGAGAGTGTGGGGTCTAAGTGAAGTCCTAAATATTTGAAGCAGTTAGTTTCCTGAATTACAGACTGTCCCATTCTTGGGTCTGGATGCACGCCTATAGCTCTTCTAGATGAACGAAACAGCATATATTTAGTTTTTGATAGGTTCAAGGAAAGAAGGTTTTCGTTGAAATACGTCGTTAGTGTTTTTAAATCCGATTCAATGTCGCGTACAATATCCAGGCAGTTGTTGTTCGGGTAGAACAACGCGGTGTCATCCGCGAAAAGACGAGGAGTCCCTTTTAACCCGAGTCTACCTAGGTCATTGATATACAATAAAAATAACAGTGGCCCAATATTACTGCCTTGGGGCACTCCTATTTCTATTGGTCTACAAGAGCTACACGAGTCTCCAATAGATACGAATTGGTTCCTATGCGACAGATAGCTACGAATAATATGATTTGCTAATCCCCTGATACCATAGCATTCTAACTTCTTAAGCAGGATTGAGTGATCCAGAGTATCGAATGCTTTTTTTAGGTCCAGAAAAAGGGCACCAACAATTCTTTTGCTATCAATTTCACTAATGATGGAGTCAATTAGTTCGGTCATTGCAATTAAAGTGCTGCAGCCCTGTCTGAACCCATACTGGTAGTTGTAAATTATGTTGTGTTTGTTCAAAAACTCGAGTAGTCGAGTGATGAGCAATTTCTCAAGAATTTTATTGAAAACGCACAATGTTGAAATTGGTCTATAGTTGGAAGGTTGGCTTGGATCACCAGTTTTGAAAATTGGAATTACTCGGGCTATTTTTAAACAGTCTGGGTACCTGCCGGTTTGAATTATTAAATTAAAAGCTTTGGTTAGGATATTTGCAAAAGTGGTACAGTTACTCTTAAGAACACTAGCGGGGATCTTATCAGGACCACAACTGTTATTTTTTTCGAGGTCTTTAATCAAAAGGATCACTTCGTTTATGGTTGCAGGACGCAAGAAGATTGTTTCTTGGACGTGTTGTATATTTGTAATAGGATTTGAGTTGGGACTCGTGGGAATATTGTCAGACAAATTTTTGCCAATACTAGAGAAATATTCGTTGAAAACATTACATACTTCTTTGGTCTCAGTGACTCTGATATCATTGCAAATTAGGCTGATGGGAACATCCGACTTTGAACGACCAAAAATGGTATTAATATTTTTCCAAAGTTTTGAATGAGTTGTGTTGGATAGAAGGTTTTCAAAGTAGGCCTTTTTGCACCGCTTTTTCATTACATTAACTTTTTTAGTTATGTGTTGCAGAAGAGCTTTGAGGTTTTCATCATTGGGGTTAATTTTTACTCGTTTCAGATAATTACTTTTGATTTTAATCAGTGTCCACAAATCGAAATTGATCCAGGGGCAAAAAACGCCTTTGCATTTAAAAGTTTTGGAGACCGTTCTAGTGTTTTCCGCAAGTAAAGAATTGTAGGTTGTGATGATATTTGTAAGACATACATCTACATCATCAATCAACTCGATGTTTTCTATGTAATTTTGGAAGTCGTTATTGAGTTTTTCATGATTGATTATTGATTTAGTCAAATTAACGGGTTCTCTTTTTACTGCAAGTTTATATGAAGATATAATTTGAACGTGATCACTAACTATGGTGTAAACCGTGTCGTTTCGTAAGCGAGCAGCATCCTCCAGTCTACAAACAACGTGATCAAGAATATTTGAACTAGCTGGGCGAGTCGGAAATGTGTTCGTACATATGAAACCATACGATTCCAGGAGAGTTTTATAACGTGAGACGACATTGTTATTCGATAGGTTAACCGGTATATTGAGATCTCCTACAATGAAACAGGGGCGCGAATTTGAAGCGGAAGCGAGAACACTTTCAAGCTTGGCAAGGAATTGACCAATATCGTAAGATGGAGGGCGATAAAAACAATGCACATCGAAATAATATTGCATTATGCAGAGTTCGATGTGAGCATGATGAAAGCCGTTAACAACAGTGTTCAGCACTACTCTATGAGAAATATTCTTCCTGACGTAGATAGCTACTCCACCGTTCGATTGTTCTCTACAGGAAAAAATCCCATTATAGCCCCTAATTTTAAAGATATCTTCATTGCCCGACTTGATCCACGTTTCCCCGATAACAAGCACATCAATTAATTTATTGCAACGATCCAATGTTTGCAAGATTTGATCAAATTTACAAAGCTCATTCATACCCCTTATATTCCATTGCAAAATATTCAGCGATTTACTATTATTCATTGAAACACTCGCATTATAACTGTCTATATCATCGTGAAAGAAATTTTCTATATAAGCCATTGAAATGAAATGTAAATTATATGTAAAAAAGCAAAATGTTATAAAAGCAAGAAGCACTATTCCCTCGGGATATTGTTTGTTCGTTTTCTTTTGGGTGATGGAGAAATCTTCGCAGGTAGCGAGTCTGCAGCGTCAGAAGAACCATTTGAGTATAGGCTAGTTATGCGGTTTAGATCATTCCGGTTTCTAATTATTTCAGGTTTTGCTTTTTCATTTTTCTTAACAAGAACAACTCCTCGACCGGACCAGACATATTTAATGTTGAGAAACTCCTGACGCTCGCGCATTTCGTTCAATAATTCTAAGCAAAGTGGGGTTAACTCATCGCGAATCGCAACATTTGTAGGTTTGCCATTGATGACCAGGGAATCGTCGATCGAAGTAGAGATCAGTCTACCAAACTCCTTTTTTTTGGTGAACAAAATCTCCTTCACGGTCCTATCTGTGAAAACCACTTTTATGGGAACCAAACTATTTGTTGCTTTTTTACCTGGTGACAACCTTTCTGCAGACACCACTGAGGAACGGTCTAGATTAGCACCAATGCAATGAGCAATTTTGATAACTAATTCAACGGTATTTTCATTACAGAGGAAGGGGACTCCCAGAAAAATGGCATTGTTTGAGACGTTATCCCGAACAGTTTTGTCTAAGTTCATCTCAAGTTTGTTTACATTTTCATAAAGGCAAGATTGTTTTTTTCTTAAGGAACTTATCTCTTGTTTTAGGGCCTCGTTTTCAGATTTTAGATCTCGAAAGTCTGAGACAATTGAATCAAATTTCGTAGATAGGAAATCTTGCGAGTTTTCAATAGCAGAGGTAATCGATCTAAATTCTGCCCTCAGGTTCTGCATTTCACAAGCCACAGCACTCGCGACTGTTATTTTCAGCTCTGACCCGAGAGCGGCTACAATATCACTTTTGTTAGTTTTCATTTCAATAATCTTTTTATAAATGTCCGAACAGTTGGGTGTGCAAAAGTACATATTTTCTTTTACGCGACGAACGGCATTGCCAATGATATTGCGGCATTTGTAATGAGCGCTTTTAAAGCAGTACAAGCAGGTTACCAGTTTGTTCGAGTCAGTCTCCCTTTTTGACATTAAAAATGTCTTACTCCACTATCTGGGGCTAGGTGTCATTCTAAAATCTAAACTATCTCCCATGTAACGAAACTATGTAAGGTTTGCACGCTTATAACTCCGATATTACTAGATGGATTTTAATCATTCATACACCAACCGATTCAGAAACACCTAACTTAAATATTGGTAATAATTTAATATCTCCCCAATAAAAGTAGACTTTTGGAAATTGGTAAAATTAAAAAGTTCACGAAAAACGGGAAAATTACCATTCGTGAGGCAGATTTCTCAGACACAGCCGTCAAAAGAGGGCAGCTTAGTGACTCAATGAAAGACGAAAAGTCATAAATAGAAGCGACGCATGTCCGTTTAAATCAGTTGTTGCTCTTGTCTCATACGAACAACATCGTCTCCGGGCGATGCAATAAGCGCTATCGATTTTCGGCAACGTTGGCATTTGCACACACTCGCTCCCAGCGTTGCCAATGTTCCAGATTTATCTGGAATCTTCCAGATTTTTCCCAACTGAACAGACATTCGTTCAAGCCAGACATTTTACCAGATTTTTTAAATTTTGCCAGATTTTTCCAGATATTCTGAATTCTACGTTACAACCCAGCGGGGATACCATTATGCCAGATTTTTTTAAAGCTTCTAGCAAAAAGTCAAATCTCTTATTCTATCAGATTTTTTAAACTATAGAAGTAGTATCACACAAATTTTGGAAATCTGGGTCTTATTCGATAAATTCACTTCTATGGAGATCAAAATGTATACCAAATTTCGATGAGTTTGAGGTCACTGTCAAGTGACAGATTTTGCCAGACATTTTTAGTTGAACTGCCAGATTTTCTGCGAAAAATAGTGGCAACCCTGCTCGCACCTATGTGACTAAACCATATACGGTTAGTTTATAAATAGAGGTGACGCGTACCCGTTTGAATCAGTTTTTGTTCTTATGTCGAACGGGTAAGATCATGGCTGCAGCGTGTGGGCACTACAATAAGCGGTAGACGCTATGCATTTTCGGCAGCGGTGGCCGTGTGCGGATTTTTCGGGTACCAGCACGGTGTCACAGAATGATTTGCAAAGTGGGTGGGTGGGGTGGTTTGGATTTAATTCAATACGGTGTGTGCTGCTTAAGAGTGTTGCGTTTGAATAAAATATATTTATTTTTATGCATGCGTGTGCGTTGTAACTTGTTAATCCATGTTTACGGCGCATTGTAGCTGCCTAGGGTAAAGAGCCTATTGGTTTTCATATGTTTCATATTTTGGTTATATGTTTTTTATCAGTAAGGCATCTGACAACGTGCTTCTGTAGTTATTGCACTGTTCAGCAGCGTAGTATTTTATATAGGGGAGTACACTCAGGTTTTATTACGCGGTATTTTTTACGCGAATTTTGAAATTTCCGCGGTTTTCATTTACGCGTTTTTTTTAAATTTAGGCGGTTTTCATTTACACGGCCTGTATCCCCTGCGTAAAAAAAACCTGAGTGTAATTGCATCGGAAACAATCACATTCCCAGCAGAACTTTTTGTTTTCTAATTTCAAACACTTTTGTTTCGTACTGTACACAACGGAAAATTTTAAAACAGAACTTACCGTCCCAGCAGCAGTTTAGGCGGGTGTTCTTTTTCGATTCAAATTCAAGCCATGTCTTAATCGTTACTGGACTTAAAATTGTTTTCCCAGTTTATCCAGTCAGAGTATCTGTCCTGCCCTATGTAGTTAAAACACAGTTCTAATTGCGTTTTAAAGTATACAACAAATTGAACGGTTAGGTATACTAATTTAAATTTTAAAATATATCTGTTTGAAATTATGCAACAAACCGCTGTACTGAAGATATAATTATGTCAGTCCTATTACCACATAAAACACCTATATAACATAAAACGCTGCAGAATTGGTTTAATAATACAATGTTTACACTACAGAGTTATAACACGTTTTAATAATTAGCAACAAGAGAAAATGTCACCAAGATAGCATAAAAACCCGTTTTAACTGGTAGTGCGAACGTTGCATAACAATGTAATTTATCAAATAATTTCATTTTTTTCACCACTAATCGATCAAGAAATACTTAACCTTAAGATTGTTTACTTAAGTTCATTAATACATTATTGAAAATTTAAATGGAAAATGAAATTTCATATTTCATGAAGAATCTGTATATTTCCGTTGCTGGGCGTGGGCTTCCTCGTCACGGTTCTAAATATGGAACTTTTCTTTTAAATATATTTTCTGGACAGACCAGCCTATTTTTACAAGATGGATTAGCCAAATAATGCCAATCACCTAGTGAGATACTTGATTAATTAATAGATTACCGTTAAAAGACCTTCAATAAATTATGTTTTAATGGGGAGGTTATATAGCAAATTGTAACATAAAAAACAGGCGAGTGAGCAAGAACTTGAGTCGATATGTGTGATAGATAAAATACATTTGCACGCTCTTGAAAAAAGCTACATTTTTAATGTCACCGTGGTCGTGTCCTGTACACAACCCTTTAATTTTTTTTTACATTCAACGCAAATAACATCATCAGTATCCATCGCAATTAAGACAAAAAAGAATACAATAATAAAGCACAAGGCACACTAGATTAAACAAATAAACTAAAATTGTACATCAAAACACAGAAAAACTTCACTATATTTTCTGCAAAGAAAAGTAATAACAGGCACGATGCAATTTCGGTTTCCGTGCAGAAGTGCCCAGTTTGAGCAAGCGATGCCCGATACCCACCTGCACCGATCAGAAGTCTTTCTGAAAAAAGTTGCCCCTGTTTTGCTGGTAGGAAAAGTGTTTTTACTTGAGTGATAATTTTTCTTTCCTCTGCATTAAGAACCGTGGCTGGAGGAGGATGATTATCAGTCAAAGAAGTTTCCAATTGGCAACATTGTTGGATCGTGGGTTTTATTCTTAATTTTCTCCAGAAATCCATCCCGCAAATACAATTGATAGCATGGTCAGGAACCACCATCGTGGCTACGACTTTTACTTGACCGTTGAATGAAAATGGAAGGTAAAGTTGTCCTGAGATCACAAGCTGCTCCCCGCTCGCCGTGCGCAACAGAATTGGGTTTTGAAGAGGGGATAATTTGGGTGATTTCAAGTTTGAATACACTGTTTTATTGATGAGGGTAATGTTACTACCACTGTCTAATAACGCCTGAACATTATGCCCGTATAAACTAATAGTAATATACGGTCGGTTATCGTTGTGGTATGGGTAAACGATTGAGAAAAGATATGGGTTCGTTGAATAAATGTTTTCAGTGACTTGTTAAAAATATGGTGAAACAGATGGTTTATTACGCGCATTTAAGTATTCAGCAGACGGCGGTTTTCGCTCGCTGAACCGTAGTTTTTTGTACAATATGGACAATTATTTGATGGGTATCCGCGGAAGCCGCAGTTCCCACAGAGCACGCCTTTAGGAAGTCTGCAAGTTGAAATACGATGTCCAAATATTCCACAATTTAAAAAGTGATTAGATGGAGGTGGACGATGAGAGTCTATTAAAGCCTCCAATGTGGGTTGAGAATTTTTATTGGTATTCGAGAAGTTTGCCGCTGATTGTGATTGCGGCGCATTGCGCTGGGGTGGATTTGAAGGTTTTTGGTTGTTATGAAGACTCAAGTTCTGTTGCGACGGTAGGGTTTGCAAATTTTGTGAGACACTTGAAGAATCTTTTTTGGATTTCTTCTTAGAAACATTTTGGTCTACCATGGCTACTTGTTTGTCGGTTCCAAAGACCTTATTGTACGCTGAGAAATTTAGTGCATCCACCTTCTGACCGGCGGCAACTAGTGTGGCTAGATCGGTTATTGGTATTAAATTTAATTGCTTTTAATAATCAATTCTCATATTTTGTGATAGAATTTGTACCTTTTCATAATCTGGTAATTGAGTGCTCATGGTACGGAACAATCGTTCCATTTCATGATAGAACTCTAGAAAGGTTTCATTTCGTTGTTGCCTGCGTTGGTAAACTTTCATCTTTATCAGAGCATCTAAATCAGGATGCATAAATGATCTCCGAAGCTCAAGTACTAAATGCTGCCAATTAAGTAACCGGCCGGTGGTACGCATTGTCATGTACCATTTTAGAGCTGGCCCTGCGAAAAGGTGAACCGCCGACTCAAACAACTCAGTCTCAGAAACATGTTCAGCCATGGACAATGCTTGCACAATTTCAAGAAACTCGTTAAGTTTCAAACCTTGATCTTTCCCATCGTACTTGTTCATCGCCCATTTAGATTTAGAAACGGGTAAACTATGGCGAAAAGAGGAGCCTTGCCCAGCCTGATTGTACGACGCATGGTTTGGATTAGAAAATTGTTGAAAGCTAGAGCTTGGACAGTTTGCCCAGTTTAGAAACGGGTAAGCTATGGCGAAAAGAGGAGCCTTGCCCAGCTTGATTGTACGACGCATGGTTTGGATTAGAAAATTGTTGAAAGCTAGAGCTTGGACAGTTTGCCCAAATGTTGGCATTATTTAATGTGGTGCCAGGGGTCGGCACTGTAGGATTATTTAGAATATGATTATATCCCTGTGGCCCATATGTTGGGAAGGGGTTTGAGTAGTTTGGTTGCGGGTTGGCAGAAGCCGCATCTGGCTGATGAAATGGTAAGTTTTGTGTTTGGTTAAATATAAGATGGCCGCCAAAATCGCACTATTTACTTTCAGGAAATGAAACTTGATTCGGAGTGAAAAGTAGATTTTTGTGAGGATGGATTAATGTACGATTTTGTGTGGTGGAATTAACGATTGGTTTCAATTGGGGAAAATTGTTATGCAAAGAACTATTGTGCTGGGCTTCTTCATTGTCCAGGTACCTAACTGCAGTCTGAGTTGCTATGTCGTTGGTTACTTCGATCGGATAATTCCTTCTCAAGATATGTAATGCGAACTTGAAGAGAACGAATCCACTTATTTGTGGGTTAACTCCAGCCTGATCGTTTGGTTCCGTATCCGAATTATCCTCAACTGTATCCAGTAGCTCATCGTTATCTACTTGTTCTTGTTCCTCCTCAATAATGTCCTCGGTTGCAAAGAATTCTAACCTAATTTTGCCTACGATTGCAACAAACATTGCTTTCAATGTTTCCTCTTGCTCACAACTTTCACAAGCTTGAAGTAAAAGCTGATACACTTTGTGAGCGTAGTGCAATAATCTGGTCTTGCATCTACTCATCACATTTTGATCGTGCCGCTTGATCCCGCTACAAATTTCTTCGTATGTTTTTTTGCACGCTTCGATTGCTTCCCCCACATTAACAGATATCAGAGCATTGATTATTTTACCATCCTCCTTTTCTATTTTAAGGTGTTCACGTAAACTTCTTTTTCTTCGCGTGAAACTCGGATCATCACGAATTACAATAGTGCGCATTGAAAGCTCAAACAAAAGTTCATCAGTGGTAAGATGGTCGACTCTCATCTCATGGTACCACCTTGACAGCAATTCAACAGCTTGGGTATAACTCAAACTCGAATCAGCCATTTTGGAATGGTCAAAGAAACAATTGATGTAGCAAATAAAACGTGTAAAAAAATTAAAAAAAATTACGCTAAGCTTTGAAATTATTGAGTTGCGCTATCCTCTATAAACTACACTCCCCGCATGTCTAGGCTAAACAACTGAATCATCTCTAAACCTTCGAACACTGGGTAGGCGATATCTTGATCACTAAAGTAATTTCATCATCCGGAATGAGAAAATATTCACACTTCTTTATATCACTCCAACCACAAAAAGTATAAATAAAAAACGTGTTTAATCCACCTAACAGTGTGATGAGACATTTCTTATAACTCTTATCACTCTTCGGATATTATATCGTTTGAGAGCATTTAGAACTTGATGCTTCGCGATGTTTTTGATAACACATACTACATGGGATAGTGGCAGGACTCAGAGAATCGCTCAAATCAGCATAGGACAACATCAGTGCTAGAAATCTCAAACCAAATCAATGGGAAAGCGAAAGAATGGCCCATAAAATAAACAAACCAACGAATTATTGTTAATGCTCTGGTAATAAAATATCTATATTGTGGTGGGAAAACTGAATTTTCCTAAAGGGATTATATATTGTACTGAGCCAAAAAATCGAATTTTTTTTTTGAATCGATTTGAAGTTTATACTTTACTCAAATTTCCAACGCGACTGAGAACTAAGAAATCAACGCTTTTTCTTGAAAAGGGTGATACTAGCAGTGATACCATTCAAAGAAAATCAACAGTGAATATTTCCAGACTTGGTTTTATTTCCTATTTAAGAACTATTGTGTTTTTTTACATCCTAGATTGCATGATTCTGTGATCAAAACCCAAAACTTCATAAAGTATTTGAAATTATTAAATTAAAATTTGTTTTTGCTATTGAAATTGACAAAATGATAGTATCGCCCCTTTGGCGATTGTTTACTTTTTCGGTCCCATCTATCAGCATTGAAGTATCGCTCTTACGTTTTTTTCACAATAACTTCCGTTTTACACCACCGATTTCGTCCGGGTTTTTTTCAATAGAGATCATTGTTACTATTTACAGCTGGTATCAGTTTGATAATCCTAAAAAATACGAAAATAACAGTTTTGCCTCTAAACTGCTAGCAAAAAAGTATCGCCCTGTTTGTTTGCATGGAGCGTGGAGGGCGAAACTTTAAATAAACAAACAAAAATACAGTTTCGCCCGTTGTATTTTTTGCTGTAGTTTAAGAAAGCAATATCGTAGAATCAAAATTTTTAGGTTAATTTGTTGCGTTTCAAAGCCCTCATTCGCATGTAAGAAAAAAGCCCTATGTTTACATTTGTAAGTATCGCCCTTTTCACAAAAAAGCATTGAAATGAAATCGCAGCTCCTGATATCACGCTATCTCTGAAGTACATGCGTGCATAGTTTCAAATTTTACTTCGACATCCACTTTTTCTAAAGGTGACTTCCCAGTAGTATTCTTGATTTGAATTATTATCGCTAATCCTAATGCCAAAGAACAAATAAAAACCTCACGAAAACGAACCGTTTGGGAAAATCATCATCATTACTGGAACTTTCATTTTCACGAAACTTTTCGATAACCTTCCGTCACTTGCGTTAATGCACTGGGTGCACAGTAGGGTGACAGGAAAAAAATGACCCCTATGGGCCCACCTCTGCGTCGATTCCTAGTCCCACCAGGAGTACTTGCACCAAATTTGAAGCAAATCGGACAAGTCTAACTACCGGACCAACGGGCCTGAAGTTTGTATGGGAATTTTCAACAATTTACATGGAGAAAACCCACCAGCACGCATTTTCGCCGCTAGGTGGCACTGTATGCATCGTATTATCACTGTAAGTGAAAATAAGAAGGATAATTGAATTGTCTACAACTTAGTCGAAGACTGCAAGTAAATCCGACTTTGTTAAAAGAAGTTATTAAACTTTTAACGAAGTGATGTCTGAGTCAGTTTTGCATGGGGCCTAGCAGTGCATGGTTGAGTATCAGTACTCGATTCACACGAACTAAACATTTTTGTGAAATAATCGTTAGGTTTAGCTCAATGGTATGTTCAGAAGAATTATAGTAAATAATACGAGTCATGCTTTGATTAGAAAATTTTAGTTCCACCTGTTACCGCATAGCGGGCGCTAACACTAACTTTTCAACGGAGAGAGATAGAAATTTGGAGTCTTCTACAAAGTTATAGAACAGGCATTTTTCAGTATTTCTTCTGAACATCTTGATACTCTATCTCTCTTCTATGAAAAGTTAGTAGTGGCGCTCTCTATGCGGTCACAGGTGGAACTAAAATGTTCTAACCAAAACATAACTCGTATTATTTACTATAATTCTTGTAAACATACTATTCGGCTAAATCTAATTATTATTTCACAAAAATATATAGTTCGCGGGACTCGAGTACTGATACATAACCATGCACTGCTAGGCCCCATGCAAAACTGACTCAGACATCACTTCGTTAAAAGTTTAATAACTTCTTTTAACATAGCCGGATATACTTGCAGTCTTCGACAAAGTTGTAGATAATTAAAATATCTTTCTTATTTTCACTTACAGTGATAATACGATGTATACAGTGCCACCTAGCGGCGAAAATACGAGCTAGTGAGTTTTCTCCATGTAAATTGTTGAAAAATCCAATATAAATTTCAGGCACGTTGGTCCGGTAGTTAGACTTGTCCGATTTGCTTCAAATTTGGTACAAGTACTCCTGGTGGGACTAGGAATCGACTCAGGGGTGGGCCGATTGAGTTTTCAAAAATTCATCATTTTTCTGGGCAGTCTAGTGCACAATGCTCTAAAAATCTAGCGAAATCGTCTTAGGGCACCAGCTGGTCTGTAAAGAATACTAAAAATTAATTTCTATTCCATAATTTTCAGTTTAGCAATTCGAGAGATCATGCTCACCGCAAGCCATGAAAAATAGACTGCGTTGTGAAGCGATGGTCACTATTTATTAAAAAATCACGGTTAAATAAAAAATAAAACTATTAAAAAATTTCAAATAGTTTATAATTTTCACAAACTAATTAGGAAAAATTGTTTAATAAGCTTTCGTAATATTGTGTAGGAAAAATGCTGAAAATTTGAAAATAAATCTGAGGATTATGATTGATTACAGAACTCTGGAATTTTCTATTGGAATGTTTTCAGGCAGGAATTTGATATAGAGGCTATTAGACAACTGTGAAATCAAGACCAATAGATCAGTTACATATCAGGACCCCATTCCGACAATTTATCAGAAGTCCTCATGATGTTTACAACAACAGGTTATCAATCTACGGATCAGATAATGTTATTGTAATATTGAATTAAATCAGTTTGCATCAATAAATTTTCAACTCCAATCCAATTTTTTTTTGGTGTGGTGGTGGGGGGCTGTATGGTGTTAAACCCCAAAACCTTCTCTTGGCTTCGCCGTTGCTTGGAGTTATTTATTTCGCTTTTCATTTTCCGAAAGGTTTCAGATCGATCCGATGGTCATAAGTTAGAAAAATTGCAGTCAGAAGGTTCGCACAAATGAACATTTTTGCACTGATAAGTTATCAAGTTCCTTCCAGACAACCTGGAAGTGTTCGGTGATTATTTCTAGCGGTAGTAGATACAAAAATGAAATACAAAATTCGTTTTATCGAAATACTGTTTGGCTTATTTCAATGGATTATTACTATATTGAACAATAAATAGGCGACAAAGAGTAATCCACAAACAACAAGCCATAACTTTTAAAGTATTCAAAATAGATATTTGAAGTCTTCAGTAAAGTTATTCGCAAAGGTAAGAGCTACAAATTTCCTGAAGACATCATTTCGATATAATCACTTCCAAGAAAATTTGTGAAAATATCTCACTCATAGGGTGATTAATCAGCAAAAGCACAATACCAAAACAAAGGGCATATTGCCTACATTATATTCTACGAAGATACTATTGACCTAAAATAAGCCGTTTTGGCGTTAATAATAGATTACATGTTTTTGGTCATATTTCTGGCAATGGGAAATGATAAAAATCTTTCGTCCGCATTTAATGTTCAATATCTTTTTTGATAATAGTCCGATTTCAACAATCTATAGCTTGATAGAAAGGTATTCGTTAAAGCTATCTAAAAACATATAAATTGTTAATCTATATAGTCAATTTCGGCAGATAATTTAAAAAAACTGCGAAAAACGCCATTTTTACGCATTCAAACATTCATATCTTGGAAACTAAACATCAGAATGAAAAACAAATTAATAGCGTTCATACTGTTTTTTAGTTCTTTCATTTAAAATTGGTTTGGATAAGATCGGTTCAGCCATTGCTGAGAAACACGAATGAGAATTTGTCCGTTACATACACACACACACAGACACACACACACACACACACACACACACACACACAGACATTGTCCCAAATCGTCGAGCTGAGTCGATTGGTATATAAGACTCGGCCCTCCGGGCCTCGGAAAAAATCTTGAAAGTTTGAGCGAATTCTATACATTTCTTTTATAAGAAATGTAAAATGATAGTAAATGAGAAATCTGTTTCATAAAAATTGAAATTAATTTAATTAATTGCAATTCCTCCCGGAGCTTACTTAAAAAGGTGTTCAAATTTGGCCAAAAGTTGAAAACCTTTTTTAAATTCATTTAACGTTGGGCGCCATTTGTAACTAATTACTTACGTTTGCCCGGCGGGGGCAATTGGCTCCGGAAAGGTCATCCAAAATCTGACCAAAGCCCATGAATCTTCTCGTAAACAATATAATCTTCGGTACCGGCAATTTGCCAAAGCGTTTACGGCCGGCCAATTAGTTTTTAGAAGGAACATGAAACTTTCAAACGCGGGAGAGTACTATAATGCAAAATATGGGCAGCAATATCTCCCATGCAAAATAGTTTCCAAAATAGGAACGAGTTCCTATGAACTGGAAGATCTTTCCGGAAAAAACTGGGAATCTGGCCAGCAAAGCACTTAAAACCAGGCTGAATAAAACACAAACTTTGCATTATTTCACTTTATTTAGCTGTGTATTTTGTTTGTTCTGCATCGAAGCTGGAAGGTGACCTGAAAAAATAAACAGAACATGAAAAATTATAAAAAAAATTAGTATACCTTTCAATGAGCTGACTTGGTAATTCAGATGGCCAGCAGCATACATTGTGCGATGGTTTTTTGGCTTTACCTGAAAATGTAGATTAAAGCATTTAAACTTCATTAAATAAATAAAATTTCCTGCATCTTACCTGAAATAAACAAGCACAGTCATCCTCGCCATTAAATAACATAGGTTTGTTGACAGCTCAGCTCCTTGACAGCTCAAGCAGTTGACCTAACGGGTGGTACAAAAGTAATCCCATAAGCACCCAGGTGGTATAATTTCCCAAATTTCAAGAACCCTCGAATATTTTCGATGTTTTCTTCTAAATGAAATAGGGTAAAGCAGTTAATAGCGGCACCGTATGTTTATCGGATGGTGCAACATAAAACCGCAAACTTAATTTGACTTATAAATTAGGGCGCCCTAGAAATTATTAAGATATTTATGCATAAGTGTGTGAGTGGAAATCATGAATCAGCAGGGAATGCTTGCATGAATGATAGTGTATGAATGAGAGATGCAAATGGTTAGTGGGTAGACTGATCGAGGAAGAATGAGAAAGAGTATGATTGTGAAAGAAATGAATGAGAGTATGTAAAGGGAAGGAAAGGAAGAGAAACAATTGTTATTAAATTTGTTTTTGTCTTTGGCGAATGGCTTTAGACAGTATCGGGATAGAATGAAGACGGTATTAGAGTTTTGTCTTGTCTTCTACGAATTACATAACCTATTTTGTCTGGGCGGCAGCTGTTGACTTTTTATTCTGGAAGAGCATGGGGATGGCAAATGCTTATTTTTTCTGACGGACCCTGAGATAGCTATTTCACATTTCCAAATATGACCAAAATCACAAAAGTAGGCTGAGGGACGGCGAGTCTCACCGTTGGAGATTCACATAAATTGGAAGAAAAGAGCTCCCTCACGGGAAAAATCATTGTTTCAAATTAACTAGTATCTCCGAAGGAAGTAGGCCCATAGTTAAGGTCAATCTCTATATCTGTTTCGAGATTAAAGATTACAAATATTATTACTTACTTTTTGCTAAATCTATAAAACAATTATTGCTTCGGCATGGCGAGTCTCACCGCATAAGAATCCCATAATGATCTGGAAGAAAAGAGCTCCGTGGTACGGAAAAATCATTGTTTCAAATTAATTGGAAACTTTAGGGGAAGTAGGCCCATGCCGATGAGTCATTAAAAAAAACCTTGTTTTTTTCATCCCGACTCCGGGAGGATTGTAACCTCCGAGTCCGATTACATTAACTGTTTCCAATATATAGGGGAGAGAGGGTAACAGTGGATCAGCAGGAACTATGAAACATTCGCAATAAAATCATAATGCATGATCAGAATCATCTCATTCTCTCATATTTCACGATTTCTAATTCTTTACACGTGTTGCTATATTTTGGAAGAGATCTGATAACTGTATCTCTTTTAATGGATATTTGTTTGTTTTGTGATAGCCAGAGTAAATTTGCAATGAAAAACATTATTCCATCTTTATGAGTTACCATTCATTGAATAAATGTTTAGTCTATTGCTATTTATAGCAAATTTTATGCTCAACATATGCCGCGAACAAAGTTTTTTGGTAACTTCTCATGGTTCTGTGTAATTTCACAATTTTCATGAATAGACCCATTGGGTAACTGTGGAACGAAGGCGTATGGGGAACAGCGATAATTTTTTGTTTTTGTGGTCTGTCTCAAAATGTGAATGGGTTCCGATTTTCAACAGTAAATACTACTCATATAGTGCAAAATTAGTAAATTTGGGCAAGTTTTGTAGAAATTGTCTCTTATTTCAGGATTGCAGCTGATATGTATATATGGTGGTTCAATGTTACGCGATGCTATAGTGGATTCTTTCGTAAACAAACGATTTTCGCCTCAATATAACTTTAATTCAAAGCGTTAGGATCATTCTTCGTCAAAACAAAAGAATAAAATTTATAAGTAGAATATTTCACTATAGACGACACCGTGTTTCATAGTTCCTACCCATGGGGCACACTGATACATTTTACCACCGACTGTTTATTATCCAAAAAATGTTATTTCCCGTGAATTTTACCAGCTGGAAAAAATATATGTATTAGTTAACAACAGAGTGGCACTATGTATCACTTTTGATTACACAAATAACAAGTATTATCATCAAAATTAAATTGTAGAAAAAATGTGTTTCATTGTTACCCTCTCTCCCCTACGTGCACAATTGGATTAAAAAACACATGTAAATAAATCTATTGATGAATCTTATCCTCTATTTCTTAGCTAAACAGAAAATTATTTAAATTATCATTACTATAGTATTAAACTAGCTTAAACACTAATATTAACATTTCCTATTCCAACATGGTGTCAGAATTTGTCCCATTAAATAAAGGCAAATGAATTAAAACAAATGAATTAAATTTATATTAAATTACTTAAGACTATGAATATACCCTATTATTAAATTTAAAATCAAATTTGAACTTGCTATAAAATGTTCCCATACCCCTTGACGCCATAATCCTAACTCTTTGACATTTCCCTGAGTCCCACTACGCAACGGATATTCTCCTGTCATTCGGCACCGACTTTCACATTCAGGACATCAATAAAGATAAAAACGGATGGAAGCGATGGATCAGGCCTCATTTTCGTAACAAAAGTTAAGCAATATAAAGTGTGCATATTAAAATTAAAATAATTATTCCAGTGACAAAAGTGACACGTGAAAGCAGAAGCCGACCGACCGACAACCCTGCACTGGGAGAGTTCGATTGTATGCACGGTGGCCTCAGCTCTACATAGTCGACTAGTTGGCCCAATCCGGGTGTGGACCGAGCCCGACCGGTTTCTTTCGTCGACGACGAAACAATCGATCCTGCGACCAACATCAAGGAAAGGTACAACCTTCCCATCGGCTGCAATTGAATTTTTTATTGATTGGACTTCCGGTTCCGGAGTTACGAGTTGAAGAGTGCAATCACACAGCAAATTCCCATATAAAGTGAAATGAAAAATTTTCAAAATCAAATTTGTATTTTTGATGCCAAATGACTTTATAATGCATGAAACATTGAGATTTGATGTAAACTCGAAAAAATAATGTTTGACAAAAATTGATTTTTTTGGACTTTAGTACATTTTTGCCTTTCTCATATACAAAGGTTATGCAATCACTCTAAAAGTCGTCAATCATACCGACCCGGAGGGTGTATCCAGTGAGGGGTTGCTACTTTAAAATTAAAACTAGTTTAAAATTTCTTAACAAGTTGAAAATTTTTGGCAGGACCCGGACCTCCCGGATCTTTCTCCATGATCCGCCGCTGGTTTCAAGCGATGTTTCAGTATCACATAGTATCTCAAGATCGTGGCTGTCGATCCATTGTACGTATGTGCAAATCGTACTGGACATGTAATATTCATTTCCACCATTGTATTGAATATAACCAGCTATGGAATCGTAGTTTGGACAAATGAGAAAAGCACAATGCACCACTAGGTGGACTAAAACAGGTTTTTATTTTGGGAATGCGTCGAGTTGAGATGAAAACGTAATATGATTAATAACGAGGATAACACTTTCCGAATATAGAGAGAAATTTATGAAAAATGACGATTTCCATTCGATTCTAGCAGGTTCTTATCGATTTTGATGAGAATTTGATTTTTGTTGCATGACCAATTATATGTATAGGTAAAATGTTCAAAAACAGTAATTTAAGGCCAAGATAACATCATTTTGAAACCGCCAATTTCGGAGGTTTAGTATCTTCGATGAGTTTTACAAACGTTAAACAGCGCATCATTTGATAAAATAATTTTGACGGTATATCGTCCAAGAAGTATTTATGGTGAATTTTCTCAGGTTAATATTCATGACTACAATAAAGTCTCAACAAATTCGCTAAAGACACGAACTCTGTTACTATTTTCTGAAAAATTAATTCTGCATAATTTTAAAACTTCAAAAATTACGGTTTCGGAATTATGCCGTTTGGACAGTAAGATCGATTTTCACCAAACCCCAACCAATTGTAAAATTGGTATTGTAAAAAAACGTAAGGGCGATACTTCAATGCTGATAGGTGGGACCGAAAAAGTAAACAATCGCCAAAGGGGAGATACTATCATTTTGTCAATTTCAATAGCAAACACAAATTTTAATTTAATAATTTCAAATACTTCATGAAGTTTTGGGTTTCGATCACTGAATCATGCAATCTAGGATGTAAAAAACACAATAGTTCTTAAATAGGAAATAAAACCAAGTCTGGAAATATTCACTGTTGATTTTCTTTGAATGGTGTCACTGCTAGTATCGCTTTTTTTCAAGAAAAAGCGTTGATATCTTAATTCTCAGTCGCGTTGGAAATTTGAGTAAAGTATAAACTTCAAATCGATTACAAAAAAAATCAATTTTTTTGGCTCAGTACAATATACATAACCCCTTTAGGAAAATTCAGTTTTCCCACCACAATGCATTTATTGAGGAATTTAGATATTTTATTAACATAGCATTGGCAATAATTCGTTTGTATGTCTATTTTATGGGCCATTTTTTCGCTTTCCCATTGATTTGGTTTGAGATTTCTAGCACTGATGTTGTCCTATGCTGATTTGAGCGATTCTCTGAGTCCTGCCACTATCCCAGGTAGCATGTGTTATCAAAAACATCGCGAAGCATCAAGTTCTAAATGTTCTTAAACGATATAATATCCGAAGAGAGTGATAAGAGTTAGAAGAAATGTCTCATCACACTGTTAGGTGGATTAAAAGCGTTTTTCAAACAGATACTCAGTCCAGTGGCGGACTAATGCAATTTTCTGACATAGTGGACTTAATTTTCACAGCTTTCAATGTTACTGATCCTCTTAAAAGCATTCTAATACGTTTTCTCCCTACAGTGCAAACATTTTTGAAGCAGTTGACTGCTAAATGGCCCCTCCTTGCAGCGATCGTATCCTTCGATGGCTTAGTCATCGAACGAGGTCACCGATTTGATCACTGTTCTACAGTGGAACAGCAGAAGTATCCTCCCGAAAATCGATTCCGTCAAATTTTTACTAAACAGTTTAAAATGTGATGTTTTCGCATTATGTGAAACTTGGTTAACTTCCGATATAAATCTCAACTTCCACGACTTTAATATAATTCGTCTGGATCGAGAATTGGTGATGGTCAAGTTATAATCACAGGTAAAGACCTTTGCATTGCTTCCATCTACATTCCTCCTAGAGCCTCTGTTGGGCACCGAACTCTTTGTAATATCACGGAATCCTTACCGGCACCGCGGCTAGTTCTGGGAGACTATAACTCGCACGGTACGGTATGGGGCTGTCTTCATGATGATAATAGATCAACATTAATCCAAGATCTTTGCGACAATTTCAACAAGGGAGAAATGACCTCACACGGAACATTGATTGGAAGTGTTACGCGACCGCGATATCCGTTAAAATCGAATCCACTCAAGAACTTCCTCCGGAGGAAGAGTACAGGTTTTTGGCTAGCTTGATTCTCGACAGTGCGAATCAAGCTCAGACTAAACCAGTACCCAGCGCGAATACCCATGCACGGTCTCCCACCCCGTGGTGGGACAAAGACTGCTCAGAGAGGTACGCGGACAAGTTTACTGCATATAAGGGCTTCCGGGAAGACGGGTTACCCGCTAGCTATCGCGTCGTTAGAAATATACTATACGTGTCGTTAGAAAGGCGAATGAAAGCCAAAAAACGCAGCTATTGGCGCCGGTTCGCCGACGGGTTAACGAGAGAAACAGCGATGAGCACTCTTTGGGGTACGGCTCGACGTATGCGTAACCGAAACAGTACCAACGAGAACGTGGAATATTCAAACCGTTGGATATTCGCTTTCGCCAAGAAGATCTGTCCGGACTCTGTCCCGGTACAGAAAACGTGCCGCGCCGCGTCTCCTCCCGATACCGCGAACGAAACACCGTTTTCGATGGTGGAGTTCTCACTTGCTCTCTTATTATGCAACAATAACGCCCCAGGGTTAGATAGAATCAAATTCAACTTGCTGAAGAATTTGCCTGACACTGCAAAAAGGCGCATGTTGAATTTATTTAACAAGTTTCATGAGCGTTACATTGTCCCTCATGACTGGAGGCAAGTGAAGGACATCGTCATCCAAAAACCAGGAAAACCAGCCTCCGACCACAACTCGCATCGGCCGATTGCAATGCTGTAGTGTATTCGGAAGTTGTTCGAGAAAATGATCTTGTTTCGCCTCGACAATTGGGTTGAAGCAAATGGCTTACTGTCAGATACACAATGGCTTCCGCAAATGCAAAGGGACGAACGATTGCCTTGCGTTGCTTTCTACAGAAATCCAAATGGCCTATGCTAACAAAGTGCAGATGGCATCAGTCTTCTTGGATATTAAGGGGGCTTTTGACTCAGTTTCTATCAACATTCTGGTCAGCATGGTCTTTCACCAATTTTAAATAACTTTTTGCTAAACCTGTTGTCTGAAAAGCACATGCACTTTTCGCATGGCGATTTAACAACATCGCGATTCAGCTACATAAGTCTTCCACAGGGCTCATGTCTAAGTCCCCTGCTCTACAATTTTTACGTAAATGACATTGACGATTGTCTTGCCAATTCATGCACGCTAAGGCAACTTGCAGACGACGGGGCCCGATCAGAATGAAATAACATGATTATAACAGAACACAATTTTTGTAACATATTGTGTTATAAATTTGGTCTCGTTAGTAGTTAAAATAACAGAAATTTATAACAAGTAACAACGTGAGATAAATTTTTGAAATATTTCTGTTATGTGTTTCTGATCGGGGGTGGTCTCTAATACAGGGCCCAAAGCTGCCGACTTGCAAGGACCATTACAAAATACCTTAGACAATTTGTCTGCTTGGGCTCTTCAGCTGGGTATTGAGTTCTCCACGGAGAAAACTGAGTTAGTTGTCTTTTCTAGGAAGCGTGAACCGGCGCAACTCCAGCTTCTATTAATGGGTGCAACGATCAATCAGGTTTTCACATTTAAATATCTCGGGGTCTGGTTCGACTCTAAAGGTACCTGGGGATGTCACATTAGGTATCTGAAACAGAAATGCCAACAAAGGATCAATTTTCTCTGGACAATAACTGGAACATTGTGTGATGCCCACCCAGGAGACCTGATCAGGTTATACCAAACAACGATATTGTCGGTGATGGAGTACGGGTGTTTCTGTCTCCGCACCGCTGCGAACATACACTTCATCAAACTGGAGAGAATCCAGTATCGTTGCTTTCGCATTGCCTTGGGTTGCATGCACTCGACCCATGCGATCAGTCTCGAAGTTCTGGCGGGCGTTCTTCCGCTAAAAATCGATTTTGGGAACTCTCATATCGATTGCTCATCCGATGCGACATTCTGAACCCGTTGGTGATTGAAAACTTCGAGTGGCTCGTCGAGCTAAATTCTCAAACCCGATTTATGTCCTTGTACTTCGACTACATGGCACAGAACATTAATCCTTCTTCATATACTCCCAACCATGTTCGTTTCCTAGATACTTCTGATTCTACTGTATTCTTCGACACACCCATGAAGGAAGAGATTCATGGAATCCCGGACCAAATACGCCCGCAAGTGATCTCCAATATATTTTATAATAAATTCCGAGAAGTCGACTGTGACAAAATGGTTTACACTGACCGATCAAATCTCGATGGGTCCACTGGCTTCGGTATCTTCAACAATACTATCAACGCTTCATTAAAGCTCAATGATCCCGCTTCAGTTTACGTCGCAGAGTTAGCTGCAATTCAGTACACCCTTGGGATCATCGACACTCTGCCCACAGATCACTACTTCATCATTTCGGACAGCCTCAGCTCTATCGAGGCTCTTCGTGCGATGAAGCCCAAAAAACAATTCCCGTATTTTCTGGGGAAGATGCGGGAGTCCTTGTATACGTTATCTGAAAAATCTTATCAGATTACCTTTGTTTGGGTCCCCTATCATTGCTCTATCCCGGGCAATGAAAAGGCCGACTCATTGGCAAAGGTGGGCGCATCAAATGGTGACATATACGAAAGACCAATCTGCTTCAACGAATTTTTTAGTATTTGTCGTCAGAGGACACTCAACAGTTGGCAAACCTCGTGGAGCAATGGTGAACTTGGACGATGGCTACATTCCATTATCCCAAAGGTATCAACGAAGCCTTGGTTCAGGGGGATGGATGTGGGTCGGGATTTTATTCGTGTAATGTCCCGACATATGTCCAACCACTACACCTTAAATGCGCATTTACGGCGTATTGGGCTTGCGGAGAGTAGTCTGTGCGCTTGTGACGAGGGCTATCACGACATCGAGCACGTTGTCTGGGTATTTGGATGCCAGGTCTCAGTTAAAGGATTCCCTTCGGGCCCGAGGTAGACCACCCAATGTCCCAGTCCGAGATATGCTGGAAAATCGTGATTTCCCCTATATGTCCCTTATTTATACTTTCATTAAAACGATAAATATCCCAATTTACCCCTCTCTTTTTATTTCTCGTTTTTAGAAGTTTCTTCCTGCCTTGTGGAACCGATCGCCTCCAGACTGCCACTATGTAACCGCCGTCGCCCTTACCACTACGGAAACTGAAGCGAGAGCGATTCGAGGTCCGATGACTTTTGAAGGATTCCCCGCGGGTCCGAAGAATACCATCCGCCAATCCGACCTACTAGACTGAGGCGCTAATTTGATTCGCTGATCTCCCGTTTGCCCGAAAGTTGCAAGTTTTGCTCTTCTCTCCCGGTCACCATCTACGCCTTCTCTCCCCTGCCCTTGATACAACTACTTCTACACCGATTTTGGAAATGACCAAGCATAAGTCTCCGATAAAAAAATCAAATTTGTATTCCGTATTCCTAGTTTTAAGAATGTTGTAATTTCTACTCTTTGTTAAAACTATTGTCCCCCATCTTGTAAATAGAATTGTATCCCTAGTTTTAAAACACATGTGAAGTTTTTCATAAATATTTGTTCCCCCTTTTGTGTACAAAACTATATTGTTAGTTTTAAGAGAACTGTAAATATTTCCTAAAAAACTATTACTATTGAATTCCTTGTTTTGAAATTTTTGCCCCCTCTCTTGGATATAGAATCTTTTTTCTAGTCTTAAGATAGCTGTAAAATTTTTCTCTTTTATAAAAAAATATTTCAACATTGTAACCTCCTAGTTTTAAGATATTCAAAATGTAAAAACAAAAGAATGTGGCACCGCCAAGCTAACGCATTTGTGCCTATCAAATAAACGAAATGAATAAAAGAAATAGATATTTTTGAAATTTAAAAAATAAATGATATCGAATCAAGCTAAAAATTCCTGTGAAAAAGACACTATAAATTGTCGAATCGTCGGAAAACATAAACATACATCGTTTGTGCTGCAGTACATGAATGAAATAGCCGAAAATCCATTGAAAAATACATCAAAACAGTCGACAGGCTTAATTGGTAAAAGACAAAAATATATATTCCTCTTATGTTTATGTGAATCATAAGATGCTCGTATGAAACTCAATCGAGTAACGTATGCTATACCCAATAAAGTCGTATTTTTTCATAGTCAGCAACGAAAGTCTGCTCAGCTTTTTAGCTTCGCCGGTTCGTCAATATTGTACCACACAATCTTGAGACGAGGGTGGGAACGTACATCCGACTGACGGTTGAAGCGATGACGATGATATCGAGTTGGTTGATACCTGCACAATTAGGGTAGATTGTTAGCGAGTTACAGAGGATAGCCTAGAACAATGTTTCAATAGCCTACCACTTGTCGGCATGTTTTAACCCGCCTAGTCGCCATTTCGTTTACTGGATGAGCTCGTGTATTTGGGCTCACTAATGACCGCCAATAATGACACCAACAGAGAAATTTAGAAAAGTATTCTAGCAGGTGAACATTGTTACTTTGGGCTTGGAAGAACCCTTCGATCAACGAAGGTATGACACCGAATGAAGTTAATCTTCTACAAATCGCTCATTGGACCGGTTGTCTTCTACGGTCAAAAAACCTGGAGCATGCTGGCGGGAGATGAACGCGTTCTCAGTGATTTCGAATGCAACGTGTTGAGTTTCTAGAGTTTACCGAGTTGTTCACCATTCTGAAAACATGCAGCCGCGCTGAGCGAACAATAGGTGGTTCTCCAAGCTACTGTTGCAATTCGTTGTTCATACGCCGTTTCCGCATTCCGTCTTTCATATGCATCCCATCGTAGTACTTCCAAAATTATTATTTAAATATTAAAAATGAAATATTTTTTTATATTAAATTGGTCACCACCAATCATTTTTTTTAATTCAATTAATTTTGGTTTGGGGGGGGGTTGACCCCGAACCCCCCTCCCCCCTGGCTACGCCACTGTACCAACCATGTCCTTTGTCTCAGCAAATAGGTAGAATGCTCTTTTTTCAAATCCGAGCAACACTCCCAATCTAGCCAGAGTGGACGCTCGGGAAAAGTATTTTGAACGCGAGGGGAGGGCAGGGTCTGCAATGTCTGAATTTGTATTACGTGGTTAATGGAAGACCCCCAGATTGAAACGAATGTTGCACCCAGCAGTAAATCATAGATTTCTTTATTCACAGCTGCTGTGACTCGCTGGAAGTGTATGGTGAATTACCTTGCGATTACATCGTTTCCATGCATGTGGGGTGTATACATAGATTTTTAATTTTCAAAAAATTATATCTCCGAAACCTCTAGATCTTGTTCAAAAAAATGTTTGGAGATACTGTGTAGAATTGAATGATCTTTCAAATAAAAATATAAAAGTATGGAGTATTCAAGGACCCTCGCAGTGAAAATCAAGAAAAAGCATTTAATGCGTATTTTGTTCGTACAAAACTCAATATATTTTAAAGTTAATATTTTTTCTTGAAACTCCACTTAGGTACCTTTCATTTGATCTATAACCCACGGAAATCGGTTGAGCGATTCACAAATTATGAATTTAAAAAAAATTAAACTTTTGAAAATCCACTCAGTCTAACGTGGAAAGGGACACCCTAATGACGAAACAAAAAACCTGTTTTAATCCACCTAGAGGTGCAATTGTGCCTTTCTCATTTCTCCAAACTATGATTTAATAGCTGATTCGTACAATATAACATTATGGAAATGTCTTTCATTCTTATTACATTTGGTAAGTATATATAAGAGCACCTTTTTGCAGTTGATTAAATCGGTCTAGCCATTTTCGAGAAACCAATATAACCGTTATTCTGAATTTGGATGCCTTCGGATCCGTCGATGGCCAGTGTGGCCAAAGAAACTTTGAATGACTATTGGTGACCTAGATCTACAAATTCAACAGTTGTGTTCACATTTTGGAAAAAAATCACCTTTTTACATTCATCGCAGAATTCGTTGGAATCGGGATTTGCTGCGTGATCGTACGTATCACCCTGTAATTCAGGAACCAGAACTCGGATCCACACAAAATTCAACAGCAGCTGATGGACACTTCATTTAAAATCAAGTTTGTTAAAATCAGTTCATTCATCTCCGAGAAACCGATGTGGACATTTTGTTAACAAATCCGTACATACACACACATACATACATACATACACACACATACATACACACATACATACACACAGATATTTTGCGATCTCGGCGAACTGAGTCGAATGTTATATGAGACTCGCCCCTTTAGGCTTCGGTTAGAAAGTCGGTTTTTGGAGCAATTGCATAACCTTTCTATATAAGAAAGGCAAAAGAATAATATTTAATTAGCTTAATAAGCATGAGTTCACTGTTATCTTCATGTGATTATAATTTGGAAAGGTTGGTGGAATGGGTTTGAACGTGTAGGGAATGGGGGGTTAGTAGAGTGGGAGTGGAGGATGCGTCAGAAATCCTTCATCTTATTTCGGTATACGGGGTGGATGAAGGAAATGCGGCCGTGAGAGTGGTCCAAGGGGAGGGGAGTGATGAAGGAGGGAGGTGTAAGCGCAAGGCGGGGGGAGGAGGGGCGGCAACGCAATACTCAACTGCATATTTTGCCTTCCATTTGAGACTTGGTTTGAGAAAATCGGTTCAGTCATCACCGAAGAACCAATGTGACTTTAATTGTGGAATATGACCGCAATTCCGGACTTCCGGAATCGTCGATAGTGGACAATATATTCAAAGAATGTTTGATTGGCAATCAGTGATCTAGATCTGCGATTAGAAGTAATTTGGTGACCATTTCAATAGTTTTTAGCCTCTGAGGTATTACGATTGTACCGATTTATATGGGAAATTCCAGTGTATCCTTACTAACACCCCTGTAACTCTGGAAGCAAGAGTCAGAACCGAATGAAATTCAGCAGCAGTCAATGGTATTACTGCACCTTTCATTTGAAATCAAGTTTGTAAAAATCGGTAGAGAATTCGTTGGGGAATGGTTGTGATATTAGCTTAGCAACTTGGCGGGTTCCCCGGGGGCGTCATGAACCGTCATTGGTGGCCAATGTGGTCAAAGCTGCTTTGATTGATCATTAGTGATCCAGACCCGCTAACTAGAGTAATGTTACATCAATTTTAATAGGTTTTACATCATTTGAACTTCATGGTGGTACCAGTTTATATGATAATTTGCTGTGTGACCGCACTCTTCAACCCGTAATTCCGGAACCGGAAGTCGGATCAACTAAAAATTCAACAGCAGCTTATGGGAGCGTTATACCTTTCAGATGAAACTGAGTTTGCGAAAATCGGTTCAGTCATCTCTGAGAAAATTGTGTGAGTTTAAATGACACACACACATACACACACATGCACTCACACATACATACACACAGACATTTGCCGATCTCGACGAACTGAATCGAATGATGTATGACACTCGGTCCTCCGGGCCTCGGTTAAAAAGTCGATTTTTACAGTGATTGCATAGCCTTTCTTTATATGAGAAAGGCAAAAATATATATCTAACATTTTTCGATAAGGAACGATTCTACCAAATATTGTAGAATTCTGAGAGTTCGTATAACTTTGTTTCATGAAATTACTGCATATTTATATATATTTATATATATATATATATATATATATATATATATATATATATATATATATATATATATATATATATATATATATATATATATATATATATATATATATATATATATATATATATATATATATATATATATATATATATATATATATATATATATATATATATATATATATATATATATATATATATATATATATATATATATATATATATATATATATATATATATATATATATATATATATATATATATATATATATATATATATATATATATATATATATATATATATATATATATATATATATATATATATATATATATATATATATATATATATATATATATATATATATATATATATATATATATATATATATATGTGTGTGTGTGTGTGTGTGTGTGTGTGTGTTCTTGCAAAACGAAAAATGGTACCAACGCGCCACCTATATCTCAGCGGCGCATGCAAACAACCAATGGCTCCATCGTTCATCGATCGTTTCATCGATGCCCAAACCGTGGTAGCTATCTTCTGCAACCAGCTCCCGGTTTAAACATATAAATGGGGGCGCCGTCCGTGGTCGCGCCTCTTAGTCATCAGCTGATAGCAGACTTAAAATCGATCAGCAGTAAAAACAGTTAGAAGTCAGTTTGAGTACGCGAATTAAATTCAATCCGTAAGATTAATCATAATTAAGTTGAGTAATATAGTGTATTTAAGAATAAAGTGGTTAATTAGAAATATAAGTGAGTTATTAGTGAAGAATAAATAGCGCTTTCTTGCCTTGTTCGTCGTCGAATCGCCGAAGATCATCGCTGCGTGGAAAACGGGATTGTAGCATTGACAGATATTCCAAATGCCATCGTTTCCACAGCTGTTGGAACATTTTTTGAATTTGTTGCCACTGTCGAAGCCGGTTGAAAGGAATGTTGGTGACATCTATGTCCGGGACAGGCTTCAACGCAGCTCCAGTGAGAAAATGACCTGGTGTGAGTGAACTTCTGCACCCTGTTATCCAGTATCGTAAGCGAAGAAGGTTAAGCAGAAGTTGGGGTGCTGCATGTAAATTCTTCTCGTGATAGTGGCGAACGAGTAGGATGGAGAAGTGATGAAAAGCCGGAAGAAGAATCTGATGTTTGCTGTCATACTGCTGATTGGCCTTCCCCAATCTACCGCCAATGCGAATCAGCTGATCTGCGCCGATAAAGGGATGAAACCAACGGATGCGAGATTTTGCTGATACAGTCTGTGCTTGTTGGAGGGCCTTGTACTCGTTGCTGAAGCTTTGCTGTTGGATGAGTCTGATGATCGTCGCTTCTGCTTCCTTCTGCTCGTCGACTGTGAGATGTACTGATTCCGCTTGTGCTGTAGAAGTTTTCCGACAGTTCTGAAGAAATCGTCGACAGTAAGCGGCTACTCGGACCATATGCTGGAAGTTGGAGAATGTTTCAACGAACTGGTCGACGAATGAGGGTTCAACGGCGGCGGAAGTTACTGCTGCTGGTACTTTTCGTGCTTCCACGAGGACTTCAGGAGGCTGATTAGCGTTCGGTTGTTGAATTGGCCAGTCGCGTTGGTCGCTCTGCAGCCATTGAGATCCTTGCCACCAAAGATCGTTTTGTAGTAGGGTTTCTGCGGGTGTTCCTCTGGAAATGTGGTCTGCTGGGTTTTGCTGGCCTGCTACGTGGTTCCAAGAGCAGTTTTGCGTGGCGGTCTGAATTTTGGAGACTCGATTGGCCACGAACGTTGTCCAGGTCGACGGAGAAGAATTTAGCCAACTCAGCACGATGGTAGAATCGACCCAAAAGAACGTTTCAGTGTGCATTTGGAGCGATGACGTCACCTTCTCGTAGAGTTCAGCAGACAGAAGGGCACCGCAGAGCTCGAGTCGGGGAATGCTTTGTTTTTTCAGGGGTGCGACCTTCGACTTCGCAGTAAGCAGACAAACTTTGACTGCACTAGAGGCATCTGTAGAGCGGACGTAGACACACGAGCCGTATGCGTGTTCTGAGGCGTCGAAGAAGAAATGCTGCTGGACTGATACGGGATTGGAGAGAAGAATGCAACGGTTGATGCGCAAATCGTTCAGCCGATTGAGTTGCGATTGGTACTCTTGCCAGCGTTCTTTGATGGCGGTCGGTAGTTCGTTGTCCCAGCTCCAAATCTTGCCGTCGTCGTCCTTCAAGGTCCAGAGAGTCTGCATGAACATTTTGGCGGTAGTTACGACGGGTCCGACAAGTCCAAGCGGATCAAACAACCGTGCGATATATGACAGTGCGATGCGTTTCGTAAGCGGTGCATCTGTTGTTGACGGAGGAAGCTGAATTTTGTAGCGGAGCTGGTCGGTGTACGGTTCCCAGTGCAGTCCAAGCGTTTTTATGCACGGATCTCGGTCTAGGTCGACCGCCTCTTGTACAGCACGATTTTCTGCAGGGACATCCTCCACTACTGCTTCTTCATTGGATGCCCATTTGCGGAGTTCGAAACCGCCCTTGAGTAACAGCGCGTCGAGCTGCTTGCGTAAAGCGGTTGTTTCTGCTATGTTGCGTCCACCAGAAAACAGATCGTCGACGTAGAAATCCTTGCGTAGAACTTCAGCTGCTTCGGGGTACTCGTCGCGTTCGTCGTCGGCTAGTTGCTGGAGAACTCTCGTTGCAAGGTACGGTGCGCTGGCTGTGCCGTATGTTACGGTCTTTAGTTCAAAAGTTTCCATCGAAGTGTGGGGGAAACTCGCCAAACAATTCGCTGCAGTGGAGTGTCCTGCTCGTCTACCAGGACTTGGCGGTACATCTGCTTGATGTCGGCGATCAGCATGACTGGGTGTGTTCGGGCTCGCATTATAATTGATCGCAGGTCTTCTTGCACGGTTGGTCCAACCAGAAGCGCGTCGTTCAGCGGTGGTCCGTTGGGGGTTTCGCACGACGCGTCAAAAACTACCCTCAGTTTGGTCGTCGTGCTATCTTCGCGCACTACAGCGTGATGCGGAAGATGGTAGCATGGAGTCGGAGGATTTTCGTAGTCCGTTATGCGCTGCATGTGCCCTAGCGCGTGATATTCCTCGACAAAGACTCGATACTGTTGATGTAGGTTGGGATTGCGGACTAGACGACCTTCTAGCTGGTGAAAACGACGTAGAGCGGTACGACGGTTGTCGACGAGGCTAGACAACACATCCTGCTTCAGTGGCAGTCGAACTATGTATCGACCTTCGGTGTTGCGGGTTACCGTGCGACGGAAGTGTTCCTCGCAGGCGGCTTCTTCGACGGAATAGCACGGAGAGGCGTTGTCTTCCTCGATGGACCAAAACCTTTCCATTAGACGGTGCACGTCGTTGACGGTGGCGACATTTGCGATGATTGGAGCAATCGGTTGACCATGAGAAGACCTTCCCGACACTACCCAGCCAAGAACGGAGTTCACAAGTACCGGAAGGTTATCGCCAAGCGGAATTCGACCAGAGACCTTGAACAAATCGAAGAAAATTTCTGCTCCCAAGATGAGATCGATTTGGTTGGTGCTGCAGAGTGACGGATCAGCTAGCTGTATACTCGGCGGAATCTCCCAGGCCAAAGTTTCAACAGATGTCGACGACAGATCGATGGTATTTTTGGGAAGAACTAGAAATTCCAAGCTAGTCGAATACCTTCCTGTACGAGAGCGAATTGTGGTTGACAATTTGTGCCTAGCATGCGTCGACTATTGACCGATGCCAGCAATCGGAAGATGGACCTTCTTCCGTTGCGCTTTGATTCGCTGGGAGAATGATTCGGTAACGAAACAGCATTCGCTACCGGAATCTAGCAGCGCACGTGCTGTGTGCTCGCTTCCACTGTCGTCGACATCGATGACTACAGCAGTAGCAAGTAGAATTGCCTTCCGTCCTTGACTAACGGATGCGAAGCTGGCAGGCTCGATGGTGGCTGACACAGATGCAGTGGGTGGATTGCTGGTAGATGCAGCAGGCGTAGACCTTTCATCTGTGTAGTTGGTTGTCTTCTGACGTGAGCTGGTTGGTTGTTGACTGGAACAAAGCTGAGTATGATGCTTGCCCCGACACTTGCGGCAGGTACTCGTTGCCGAACAGTCCTTCGCTTGATGACCCTTCCGTAAGCAGTTCCGACAGAGATGATTGCGACGAACTTCCTTCTCCTTGTCTTCTGAACTCATCTTGGAAAACGTAGCGCATTGATAAAGGGGATGATGATCGTTGCAGATGATGCACTTCCTTGCGTTGAACGGGGCTGTATTGTGACTAGCGACTGGTCGTTGAGATGGCTTTTTCACTTGGCCGGAAACACCGTATATATATATATATATATATATATATATATATATATATATATATATATATATATATATATATATATATATATATATATATATATATATATATATATATATATATATATATATATATATATATATATATATATATTATATATATATATATATATATATATATATATATATTATATATATATATATATATATATATATATATATATATATATATATATATATATATATATATATATATATATATATATATATATATATATATATATATATATATATATATATATATATATATATATATATATATATATATATATATATATATATATATATATATATATATATATATATATATATATATATATATATATAATATATATATATATATATATATATATATATATATATATATATATATATATATATATATATATATATATATATATATATATATATATATATATATATATATATATATATATATATATATATATATATATATATATATATATATATATATATATATATATATATATATATATATATATATATATATATATATATATATATATATATACAACCAACTACACAGATGAAAGGTCTACGCCTGCTGCATCTACCAGCAATCCACCCACTGCATCTGTGTCAGCCACCATCGAGCCTGCCAGCTTCGCATCCGTAAGTCAAGGACTGAAGGCTTCGACGGAATAGCACGGAGAGGCGTTGTCTTCCTCGATGGACCAAAACCTTTCCATTAGACGGTGCACGTCGTTGACGGTGGCGACATTTGCGATGATTGGAGCAATCGGTTGACCATGAGAAGACCTTCCCGACACTACCCAGCCAAGAACGGAGTTCACAAGTACCGGAAGGTTATCGCCAAGCGGAATTCGACCAGAGACCTTGAACAAATCGAAGAAAATTTCTGCTCCCAAGATGAGATCGATTTGGTTGGTGCTGCAGAGTGACGGATCAGCTAGCTGTATACTCGGCGGAATCTCCCAGGCCAAAGTTTCAACAGATGTCGACGACAGATCGGTGGTATTTTTGGGAAGAACTAGAAATTCCAAGCTAGTCGAATACCTTCCTGTACGAGAGCGAATTGTGGTTGACAATTTGTGCCTAGCATGCGTCGACTATTGACCGATGCCAGCAATCGGAAGATGGACCTTCTTCCGTTGCGCTTTGATTCGCTGGGAGAATGATTCGGTAACGAAACAGCATTCGCTACCGGAATCTAGCAGCGCACGTGCTGTGTGCTCGCTTCCACTGTCGTCGACATCGATGACTACAGCAGTAGCAAAGAAAGGTCTACGCCTGCTGCATCTACCAGCAATCCACCCACTGCATCTGTGTCAGCCACCATCGAGCCTGCCAGCTTCGCATCCGTAAGTCAAGGACTGAAGGCAATTCTACTTGCTACTGCTGTAGTCATCGATGTCGACGACAGTGGAAGCGAGCACACAGCACGTGCGCTGCTAGATTCCGGTAGCGAATGCTGTTTCGTTACCGAATCATTCTCCCAGCGAATCAAAGCGCAACGGAAGAAGGTCCATCTTCCGATTGCTGGCATCGGTCAATAGTCGACGCATGCTAGGCACAAATTGTCAACCACAATTCGCTCTCGCACAGGAAGGTATTCGACTAGCTTGGAATTTCTAGTTCTTCCCAAAAATACCATCGATCTGTCGTCGACATCTGTTGAAACTTTGGCCTGGGAGATTCCGCCGAGTATACAGCTAGCTGATCCGTCACTCTGCAGCACCAACCAAATCGATCTCATCTTGGGAGCAGAAATTTTCTTCGATTTGTTCAAGGTCTCTGGTCGAATTCCGCTTGGCGATAACCTTCCGGTACTTGTGAACTCCGTTCTTGGCTGGGTAGTGTCGGGAAGGTCTTCTCATGGTCAACCGATTGCTCCAATCATCGCAAATGTCGCTACCGTCAACGACGTGCACCGTCTAATGGAAAGGTTTTGGTCCATCGAGGAAGACAACGCCTCTCCGTGCTATTCCGTCGAAGAAGCCGCCTGCGAGGAACACTTCCGTCGCACGGTAACCCGCAACACCGAAGGTCGATACATAGTTCGACTGCCACTGAAGCATATATATATATATATATATATATATATATATATATATATATATATATATATATATATATATATATATATATATATATATATATATATATATATATATATATATATATATATATATATATATATATATATATATATATATATATATGTTCGTGCAAAACAAAAAATGGTACCAACGCGCCACCTATATCTCAGCGGCGCATGCAAACGACCAATGGCTCCCAAACCGTGGTAGCTATCTTCTGCAACCAGCTCCCGGTTTAAACATATAAAAAAGGGCGCCGTCCGTGGTCGCGCCTCTTAGTCATCAGCTGATAGCAGACGTCAAATCGATCAGCAGTAAAAACAGTTAGAAGTCAGTTTGAGTACGCGAATTAAATTCAACCCGTAAGATTAATCATAATTAAGTTGAGTAATATAGTGTATTTAAGAATAAAATGGTTAATTAGAAATATAAGTGAGTGATTAGTGAAGAATAAATAGCGCTTTCTTACCTTGTTCGTCGTCGAATCGCCGAAGTTCATCGCTGCGTGGAAAAAGCTCTTTTCGCTGGTTACCTGTAAGGAAAAAGGACATTTTTTAACCACTTACCGTTCCGCTGTGCCACTTCGGATTGTTCCTGTAAGTTTGCTCAACTATATCCCGCTCTCCGTGTGCTATACGACATTGGTCCTTCGATCCGGATTAGCGTCGAACTCCGCTTGTCCGCCATCGCGACGCTCGACTGACGCCACTACGTCCGCCATCCCTGACGCTTGTCGGGAACGCCATCGCGACCTGTTCTGCAGAATAGTTCCTTTGTTCTGAAGGAAGACGCTGCTTCTAATCAATTGTTGGGAACGACTTCGACCGCTGCTGCAACTGCTGGAGGAAATATTATAATTACAAGACATTGTCATTGCCTTGCCAAGGTAATTGAGGTTCCAATACCAGATAATCTTCCTCTTTGAGCTGCGCAGTCTTCTGTTTTCAGAACCCGTTCGACATCGTGCCTCCGCTGGAAATCATTGGCACCTGCTCGTGACGTTGTGTCTGCGTCAAATCCGTTTGCTAGTTTCATTGTTGGACTGTTCCTGGCTGCTACGATCCAAGTCAACGACCCTATACGAATAAGGAAGGCTGCTGCTTTAATTGATACAAGGCAATTAATTGGCTATCAAAGGTAATTAGGGTTCCATAACCATTTATCCTCTCCGTTTGTGCTACGCGGTCTTTTGTGTTACAGATCCGTCTCGCTGCCGATATGTCTGTTGAACGTCGCATTAGAGGCCTCAAGCTGCGACAGAAGAGCCTGCTGACGTCATTCAACGCGATCAAGCAATTCGTAGATGAGTACGATGATGACGACAGTGATGCAAATGAAGTTCCTGTGCGCCTGGAGAGCCTGATTAAGCTCTGGGCAGATTTAAATGCGGTCCAGATGGAACTGGAGTCCATCGACGAAGGAAATCTGGACGAGCAACTGAAGCAGCGGACCGAGTATGAATCGGAATACTATCGGGTCAAAGGGTTTCTGCTGGCCAAGAATAAAAGTTTTAACCCGAACGTCACTAATACTCTCTCAACCAGTCGTAGCCCTCCGTCGGCATCGCAGGTGCGGTTGCCTGACGTTAAACTCCCGGTTTTCAATGGAAATCTTGACGCCTGGTTGAATTTTCACGATTTGTTCGTTTCGTTAGTGCATTCGTCCGTCGAACTCTCAAATATCCAGAAGTTTTATTATCTCCGTTCGTCATTATTGGGAGATGCACTGAAACTCATTCAAACGATTCCAATCAGCGCTAATAATTATCCAGTCGCATGGAATTTACTCGTCGACCACTTCCAAAACCCTGCGCGTTTAAAGCAGTCATATGTTGATGCATTGTTCGAGTTCCCTTCGATAAAAAGGAGAGTCTGCTGCGGAGTTGCATTCGCTGGTGGAGAAATTTGAGGCCAACGTCAAGGTCCTTCAGCAGTTAGGGAAGAAGGTCCAATTCTGGGACATTCTATTGATTCGGATGCTGAGTATTCGCCTCGACCCGACGACGAGAAGAGACTGGGAGGAATTTTCGACTGCGAAGGAGGCCATTTCTTTCAAGGACCTGACGTCATTCATCCAGCGTAGGGTCACCGTGCTGCAGAATATCCAGAGCACTACGGTAGATGTCCCTGTTTCCGGCCAAGTGAAAAAGCCATCACAACGACCAGTCGCTAGTCACAATGAAGCCCCGTTCAACGCAAGGAAGTGCATCATCTGCAACGATCATCATCCCCTTTATCAATGCGCTACGTTTTCCAAGATGAGTTCAGAAGACAAGGAGAAGGAAGTTCGTCGCAATCATCTCTGTCGGAACTGCTTACGAAAGGGTCATCAAGCAAAGGACTGTTCGGCAACGAGTACCTGCCGCAAGTGTCGGGGCAAGCATCATACTCAGCTTCGTTCCAGTCAACAACCAACCAGCTCACGTCAGAAGACAACCAACTACACAGATGAAAGGTCTACACCTGCTGCATCTACCAGCAATCCACCCACTGCATCTGTGTCAGCCACCATCGAGCCTGCCAGCTTCGCATCCGTTAGTCAAGGACGGAAGGCAATTCTACTTGCTACTGCTGTAGTCATCGTTGTCGACGACAGTGGAAGCGAGCACACAGCACGTGCGCTGCTAGATTCCGGTAGCGAATGCTGTTTCGTTACCGAATCATTCTCCCAGCGAATCAAAGCGCAACGGAAGAAGGTCCATCTTCCGATTGCTGGCATCGGTCAATCGTCGACGCATGCTAGGCACAAATTGTCAACCACAATTCGCTCTCGCACAGGAAGGTATTCGACTAGCTTGGAATTTCTAGTTCTTCCCAAAAATATCATCGATCTGCCGTCGACATCTGTTGAAACTTCGGCCTGGGAGATTCCGCCGAGTATACAGCTAGCTGATCCGTCATTCTGCAGCACCAACCAAATCGATCTCATCTTGGGAGCAGAAATTTTCTTCGACTTGTTCAAGGTCTCTGGTCGAATTCCGCTTGGCGATAACCTTCCGGTATTTGTGAACTCCGTTCTTGGCTGGGTAGTGTCGGGAAGGTCTTCTCATGGTCAACCGATTGCTCCAATCATCGCAAATGTCGCCACCGTCAACGACGTGCACCGTCTAATGGAAAGGTTTTGGTCCATCGAGGAAGACAACGCCTCTCCGTGCTATTCCGTCGAAGAAGCCGCCTGCGAGGAACACTTCCGTCGCACGGTAACCCGCAACACCGAAGGTCGATACATAGTTCGACTGCCACTGAAGCAGGATGTGTTGTCTAGCCTCGTCGACAACCGTCGTACCGCTCTACGTCGTTTTCACCAGCTAGAAGGTCGTCTAGTCCGCAATCCCAACCTGCATCAACAGTATCGAGTCTTTGTCGAGGAATATCACGCGCTAGAGCACATGCAGCGCATAACGGACTACGAAAATCCTCCGACTCCATGCTACCATCTTCCGCATCACGCTGTAGTGCGCGAAGATAGCACGACGACCAAACTGAGGGTAGTTTTTGACGCGTCGTGCGAAACCCCCAACGGACCATCGCTGAACGACGCGCTTCTGGTTGGACCAACCGTGCAAGAAGACCTGCGATCAATTATAATGCGAGCCCGAACACACCCAGTCATGCTGATCGCCGACATCAAGCAGATGTACCGCCAAGTCCTGGTAGACGAGCAGGACACTCCACTGCAGCGAATTGTTTGGCGAGTTTCCCCCACACTTCGATGGAAACTTTTGAACTAAAGACCGTAACATACGGCACAGCCAGCGCACCGTACCTTGCAACGAGAGTTCTCCAGCAACTAGCCGACGACGAACGCGACGAGTACCCCGAAGCAGCTGAAGTTCTACGCAAGGATTTCTACGTCGACGATCTGTTTTCTGGTGGACTGCACTGGGAACCGTCTACCGACCAGCTCCGCTACAAAATTCAGCTTCCTCCGTCAACAACAGATGCACCGCTTACGAAACGCATCGCACTGTCATATATCGCACGGTTGTTTGATCCGCTTGGACTTGTCGGACCCGTCGTAACTACCGCCAAAATGTTCATGCAGACTCTCTGGACCTTGAAGGACGACGACGGCAAGATTTGGAGCTGGGACAACGAACTACCGACCGCCATCAAAGAACGCTGGCAAGAGTACCAATCGCAACTCAATTGGCTGAACGATTTGCGCATCAACCGTTGCATTCTTCACTCCAATCCCGTATCAGTCCAGCTGCATTTCTTCTTCGACGCCTCGGAACACGCATACGGCTCGTGTGTCTACGTCCGCTCGACAGATGCCTCTAGTGCAGTCAAAGTTTGTCTGCTTACTGCGAAATCGAAGGTCGCACCCCTGAAAAAACAAAGCATTCCCCGACTCGAGCTCTGCGGTGCCCTTCTGTCTGCTGAACTCTACGAGAAGGTGACGTCATCGCTCCAAATACACACTGAAACGTTCTTTTGGGTCGATTCTACCATCGTGCTGAGTTGGCTAAATTCTTCTCCGTCGACCTGAACAACGTTCGTGGCCAATCGAGTCTCCAAAATTCAGACCGCCACGCAAAACTGCTCTTGGAACCACGTAGCAGGCCAGCAAAACCCAGCAGACCACATTTCCAAAGGAACACCCGCAGAAACCCTTCTACAAAACGATCTTTGGTGGCAAGGATCTCAATGGCTGCAGAGCGACCAACGCGACTGGCCAATTCAACAACCGAACGCTAATCAGCCTCCTGAAGTCCTCGTGGAAGCACGAAAAGTACCAGCAGCAGTAACTTCCGCCGCCGTTGAACCCTCATTCGTCGACCAGTTCGTTGAAACATTCTCCAACTTCCAGCATATGGTCCGAGTAGCCGCTTACTGTCGACGATTTCTTCAGAACTGTCGGAAAACTTCTACAGCACAAGCGGAATCAGCACATCTCACAGTCGACGGGCAGAAGGAAGCAGAAGCGACGATCATCAGACTCATCCAACAGCAAAGCTTCAGCAACGAGTACAAGGCCCTCCAACAAGCACAAACTGTATCAGCAAAATCTCGCATCCGTTGGTTTCATCCCTTTATCGGCGCAGATCAGCTGATTCGCATTGGCGGTAGATTGGGGAAGGCCAATCAGCAGTACGACAGCAAACATCAGATTCTTCTTCCGGCTTCTCATCACTTCTCCGTCCTACTCGTTCGCCACTATCACGAGCAGAACTTACACGCAGCACCCCAACTTCTGCTTAACCTTCTTCGCTTACGATACTGGATAACAGGGTGCAGAAGTTTGGCCAAACGAACAGTTCACAAGTGTGTAATTTGCTTTCGAGCGCGTCCCAAACTGCTTGAGCAATTCATGGCTGAACTACCCGCAGCGCGAATCACCGCAGCTCGACCATTCTCATCGACCGGCGTCGACTACTGGGGACCAATTCTTTTAAAACCACCCCATCGACGAGCTGCACCAACCAAAGCCTACGTTACAGTTTTTGTATGCTTTGCAACGAAAGCTGTGCATATTGAACTAGTAAGTGACCTAAGCACAGCGAAATTCATCGAAGCACTTCGCAGATGCGTCTCCCGACGCGGATTGTGCACCGAAATCTACAGCGACATCGGCCGCAATTTCGTAGGAGCAGCCAACGAACTTCGTCAAATAGTGCGAAGCAAGAATCACCAGCAAACAATCGCCCGCGACTGCGCCGACAATGGAATTCGTTGGCATTTCAACCCCCCACGAGCATCACATTTTGGTGGCCTATGGGAGGCCGCAATAGCATCCGCTCAAAAGCATTTCGTTCGAGTACTTGGAACGCACACGCTTGCCTACGACTCGATGGAAACACTGCTAGCACAAATCGAGTGCTGCCTCAACTCCCGCCCGCTTGTGCCACTGTCCGACGAATCTACCGACTTGGAAGCACTCACACCAGGTCATTTTCTCACTGGACCTGCGTTGAAGGCTGTCCCGGACATAGATGTCACCAACATTCCTTTCAACAGGCTTCGACAGTGGCAACAAATTCAAAAAATGTTCCAACAGCTGTGGAAACGATGGCATTTGGAATATCTGTCAACGCTACAATCCCGTACGAAATGGTGCAATCCTCCTGTGCGCATAGAAAAAGACCAGTTAGCAGTCATCAAAGACGAAAATTCCCCGCCGATGAACTGGCCGAGTGGAAGGATCATCGAGCTTCACTACACCTGCAATCCATAGATACAAGGCCCTCATACTGTTTGGACAAGGTAAGAACCTGTCCAACAATTTTAGTTTTCCTGAAACCCTCTACCGGGTCTTCTCTTTTGGATTTCATTTTCCTGCCGACGGACGGCAATTGTCATCGAGATCATCGGGCAAGTGTAAACACCTGCCGCCGATTTCATCTGCACCAGATAAACCATCACCTATCGACAGAGTAAACATTAGCTCACATCAAATTGCATCACTTACCTGCCGATGTAAACATCACCAACAATCCACACATCATCGCTTCATTTCTAGACATGTCGTCACTTACCTGTTCCTGCCAGCAGCACCTGAAAACAAAAATTATTAAGGCCCTCATACTGGTTGGCGAAGGTGCGAACCTGTCCAACAAATTTAATTTCTCTAAACCCTCTACCGGGTCTTCTTTTTGGTTTTTTTTGTTGCTGCTGACGGACGGTCATCATTCAACCATCGCTCGAGTGTCAAAACAACACAACATAAACAGCATACTCATCGAGTCATCTCCTGGGATCATCGACGACGTTATTGGCGTGTCAGAAAGGAATGCACCTTCTGACGGAGGCAGTATGTTCGTGCAAAACGAAAAATGGTACCAACGCGCCACCTATATCTCAGCGGCGCATGCAAACGACCAATGGCTCCATCGTTCATCGATCGTTTCATCGATGCCCAAACCGTGGTAGCTATCTTCTGCAACCAGCTCCCGGTTTAAACATATAAAAGGGGGCGCCGTCCGTGGTCGCGCCTCTTAGTCATCAGCTGATAGCAGACGTCAAATCGATCAGCAGTAAAAACAGTTAGAAGTCAGTTTGAGTACGCGAATTGAATTCAATCCGTAAGATTAATCATAATTAGGTTGAGTAATATAGTGTATTTAAGAATAAAGTGGTTAATTAGAAATAAAAGTGAGTGATTAGTGAAGAATAAATAGCGCTTTCTTACCTTGTTCGTCGTCGAATCGTCGAAGTTCATCGCTGCATGGAAAAAGCTCTTTTCGCTGGTTACCTGTAAGGAAAAAGGACATTTGTTAACCACTTACCGTTCCGCTGTGCCACTTCGGATTGTTCCTGTAAGTTTGCTCAACTATATCCCGCTCTCCGTGTGCTATACGACAATATATATATATATATATATATATATATATATATATATATATATATATATATATATATATATATATATATATATATATATATATATATATATATATATATATATATATATATATATATATATATATATATATATATATATATATATATATATATATATATATATATATATATATATATATATATATATATATATATATATATATATATATATATATATATATATATATATATATATATATATATATATATATATATATATATATATATATATATATATATATATATATATATATATATATATATATATATATATATATATATATATATATATATATATATATATATATATATATATATATATATATATATATATATATATATATATATACACACATATATATATTTTTGGTGTTGAATTTCACCATTTAAAAAAAACCTACTTTTTTAATCGCTCGTACTGTCAAAAGTAAAGAAGGTACCAAAAACTGCCCAAAACATGAAATGTGCGCCTTTTTCATTGCTTTCGGATGAAGCATATTAATACTTACTCAACGTATTGGTTTCATGTAAAATATTGAAAAGTTTAAAACATATCGATTTTTTTCAAATTTTGACATGATTTTTTTTCTTTTTTTTATTGTATAAAATAGGAAAATTATTTTTCTTGATGCCATAAAAATTTGGGAGTGGTCAATTAAATACTTACGGAGATATGAACTTTTCAATCGCGCCTTGCGCACGAAAAACGTACCGCCACGCGCTTCGCTCGTACTTGGGTATATAAAGTTTTACACACCAGCGCGTTGTATAAAACACACTTGCGATTAACTTTACTATTTATTGCATTTAGATGTATGTTTAATTTCAGATTTATATTGTCTTTATCATTCAAAAGTGTCGCCGGATGAAAAGATCTTCAGTTTTAATTTGAAGTCCACGTTCGTCTCAACATAGTGAAATGATTATGGTCTAGGTATGGTTTGGCATTTTTCGAAACAATTCTGTGGATTTTTGTCTGCTCTTGCATCAGAATAAATTGGTTCGATTGGCACGTTTCCTATGTTATTCTGAGATTTGAGCTTGAAACATTGCGTGACAAAAAAGCTTTCCTTGCCACATCGTACGATTCAATTGCGGTCGACATTTGATCACCATTGATCATTTGTAAACTGGCTCGACAAATAATGGCTTCGTCGCAAGCACCTTTTCCATGGGCTGTTGTGCGAAAATGTCACTGTGTGGGGTGAATGCAGTCAGATTTGTGGTGAAAAAATTAGTGCAACGTTTCACATTTTTAAAATGTTGATGAGCACCATAAGAAAAATAAAAATAAATAAAAGGCGCCAGAAACTTAAAAAGCATTCGTTCAACATTTTTGCAGAACTGCAAGAATCTCTCTTCATTTATCTCTCTTATTTATCGCCAGAATACAAATATCATATTTGAATCATTTTAAAAATTATCTCATACAACAATATTCCCAATCGTTTTATATTATAAAATCAACTACAAAATTGAGTATAAAACAATATTAATCTAAAACAAACATAACGCATTAGCTGTGTATGTTTTCCTTTAGGGGGCGTCTGGTGTAAAGTGCTTAAACCGAAAGTGATTTTGGTTTACGATTTTGAAGGTAAGGCAACAATGTTATGTTAAGGTTTATTTTTACATTCATTATGTACGAGAAAAAATTGCAGTCACACAGAACCACACGAGCGTTCAAAGAATAGACGTCCAAAGAGTAGACGTCCAACCACGTCGAGGAGCGCCACGACGAATATGATAACTCTTGATAAAATTGACAGGAATAGGAAATTCAATAAGATTTTTAAAATTTGGACTATTATTTACTCGATGAACAAAAAAAAAATAAAATGGTTTGAATTTTGGAATATGGAATAGCCTTATAAAATCCGCAAAATTTTATATTATGCATCCTCATAAAAAATCAAGTGAATCCGTTGAATAATTATTATTGTTTATTTTTATTTATTTCTAATAAATAATGAAGTTAATTGCAAGTGTGTTTTACACAACGCGGTAGTGTGTAAAATCTCAAACAGTCAAACCTGAGTACGAGCAAAGTGCGTGGCGGGACGTTTTTTGCGTTCAAGGCGCGATTGAAAAATTCATATCTCCGTAAATATTTAATTGCCCACTCCCAAATTTTTATGGCATCAAGAAAAATGATTTTCTTATTTCATACAATAAAAAAAAGAAAAAAAAATCATGTCCAAATTTGAAAAAAATCGATGTTTTAAACTTTTCAATATTTTCCATGAAACCAATACGTTGAGTAAGTAATAATATACTTCATCCGAAAGCTATGAAAAAGGCGCACATTTCATGTTTTGGGCACTTTTTGGTACCTTCTTTACTTTTGACAGTACGAGCGATTAAAAAAGTAGGTTTTTTTTCTAATGGTGAAATTCAACACAAAAAATCTCGAAAGTCTCGCCTACTATGTTGAAATAAAAAAATACGTGTCGAAGAATATTTTTGACTACTAAACCGAGAAAAAAAATGATCTGGGCAAAATATATATATATATATATATATATATATATATATATATATATATATATATATATATATATATATATATATATATATATATATATATATATATATATATATATATATATATATATATATATATATATATATATATATATATATATATATATATATGTATATATATATATATATATATATATATATATATATATATATATATATATATATATATATATATATATATATATATATATATATATATATATATATATATATATATATATATATATATATATATATATATATATATATATATATATATATATATATATATATATATATATATTGTGACCTGTGATTTCTTAGGTCACAATATCGTCGCTTTGGTCACTGAGCCCAGCTTGTATATATTTGTAAATATTGTTATTTTTTTGTCGTATAAATAAATAACAGTGTACGGTCTATCGCGTGTATTTGACGACGCCTGTTCTTTGTTTATACTTTGAAATTATTGTTCGTAAATGTCTAAGTAGAATTAAAACGTCAAACCGTTACTACTCCGTGCTTGCATGTTTGAGTCGCGTTTAAGTTCTGCCTAATAGCCCAAGTTGGTGTCAAATGTAGGTTTCGTTATTTATTTGTTCAGAGATTTATATACTTATTTATTTATTTATATATTTATGTGCTTATTTATTTATTTATTTATTTATTTATTTATTTATTTATTTATTTATTTATTTATTTATATTTGTTATTTATTTTGCTTGTTTATTTATTATTCATTTTGTTATTATATTCGTTATAATTGTTCATTATAAAAAAATCAAGGAAACAAGTACCGCACGTTTAGCATGTCAATACATTGTACTAAAATTTGAGCATATTTCGTGACACCAACCGAAACGATAAAATTTTTGTAAATGTCAACCGTTATCGTCCTGTCATCTCATCATCACCGTCATCAAATGCGGGGTGGGATGCGAGGAGGCGCGGTGGGTATATTTTGGAAAACGGACAGGGCAAGGATAAAATCTACCGCGAAAAAGGAATGCGGTCTCTAATAGTTAACCGGCCCGGAGGAGTGAAGACCAGCAGCAGCGATTGTCACCGTTATTAAGTGACCGCGCGCTTCCAACGTAAAAAAGTGCAGTGATAAGCAGATCCGTGGGATCTTGTTTTCGCCGTTCAGAACCACCACACGAACGTTAAGGTTCTGTCCGGTCAGTCGAGTGGGATCAGTGTGGTTACCGGTTTTTTTTTCGTGCAGTGAACGTACTAGTACGACGCGAGTGCAAGAACGGTCAGTGATTGGCAAGATTTTTACGCCATTGTAGAGGCCAGTACCCAAGTACCGGAGGGTAGGCTCTACTAGACCGAAAACATTGTAAATCCCACTCGACTTAGTGTTAGACACTCGTGTTTTAAAAGTGCGCATTGTACCACTCCCCGGGCCCCGTAGTGAAACGCAGGCCTCCGCTACGAATAGGCCGAGTTGCTGCTTCATCTGGAGTCCCCCGTCGCCATCGTCCGTCTGTTCCTGAACCACCCTCGAAGCCCATCCCGCATCCAGCATGAAGAAAGTCGACCAACGATCATCACGGCCGCAACGGTATCGCCAAGAGAAAGTTTTCGTCGAATAAAAGTGCGCAAGTAAAAATTCAAAAAAAATATTTTCTGTTTCTTTTTCAAAAGAATAACTAATAATAAATTAAAAGTGTAAGGTCTCTATATACAAGTTGTGTCGTCCATTTTGTTTACAGTGCATTCCTTTAGGTACTTGTTTCCGCCGAAAATTAATTACGATTCGCTCAGTGACCATAGTGTGGGAAGAAAAGTCCGCCCAGTGTGAATTTCTCCAGGAGACCGTAGTGAAACGACCCAAATAGCTGGTGAGTACAGTGTGGCCCCACCACCACAATAACAACGTTACGAAAGCAATACGTAACAATTGGCGCCCAACGCAAAATAAAAGAAAAAGTGATTTGTTTCCAAGACCAGAAGCAAATTCCTTTTTCGTTGTGTCTCCCGGAGAAATTCAATTCACATTGTTCACTTCATTAATCGCGAAGTCATTGGGTCGATATCCAATCTGGAAGTTGATTCTGAAATTTAATTGTGATTAGTGGAATTGCGAATTGTTGCGAGTGATGAAAAATTGTATATCTGGCACGCCGTCGTTTGCTAGTGCTTGAGAAGAAAAATTGATCGTTTGTTTTGAACATTTTTCAGACACAGGTAGCATTGATCGGATTGAATTTGACATTTACTAATACCATTACATTTGTTTCTTGTCGGGTTTTTGTTTACTTTTCTAGCGGGTGTTAAAACTATTTGTGGTTTGTGATAATTTTGTTAATTTTTGCCTTTTTATACAATGGCAATGGCACAGCTCACATTCGATCAAGCTAGTGAGCTGATCCAAGGTTGGTATTTTGATATGAGTGTGGAGTTTTTAGCCGACGATGAACTGAATTATGAACTGACTGCCCGTTCTGTCAGTTTGTCTATCGGTCTCGATCGCTCACGAAAACGCAAGTGGCTGCGAGACCAATTGAAGGTGGAAAGGGATGATCCGTCGGGAAAATGCCCACGAAGAGTAGTGGGTGATCCTACTGTGGAAGTCGAGGTTTGTACGCATAAGTTTATCGAGTTGAAATCGTGTTTGGAACAGGAGGATGATGAGGAAAAGAAGGTTTGTTCCACTAGAATGGTACACGTCGGTATGCGTTTAGTGACTGTGTTGAGGGACTCGCGGGGGTCGCCTAACTTGCACAGTCAATTGCAAAATACGGTGGTTGAATTAGCGGAGGTTCTTGAATATTTCTTTCGAGGTTCTGCTTCGTCTTTGCAGAGTGATCAGCAAGAGGGAAATGATATTTTAGCTCTGTTGGATGCAGACAAAGCAGATGAAAATCCTAGACCGAGAGTTTCCGTTCTTAGTCAGGATGACCTTGATTGGATCCATTCGTTGCAAGCGAGAATTACGGATCTAGAAGCCGATTTAGCCCGACGAAGAGAAGTAAAAGATGCTGTAACTCAAACTCTTCCCGATCATGCTCAATTTACTTCATATTCACAACACCCCGATACAAATTTCAGAACATTTCAAAACTATAATTTTCCGCCTATAAAGCCTTCCAATTCATTCGATACTTCATCTAGTTACCATAATTTTCAAAATATCCCAGATCGTACATTACATTCTAACAATATACCAGTTCCCAACAATACATACAATATTCCCTATCACCCGACGAGAACTTCTAATCCTCCTGGAGCAAATCCCGAAATGTACAACCATGCTTCGGCTATCCCATCTTTCCCTAAACGAAATTCACCTCCCATGTATAGTGGTGTTCTACACAATCCGTACCCCGCACCGTACCACAACCGTCACACTCTTCCTGTGTCCAAATGGAACATCACTAAATACAGTGGTGACGATCAAGGGCTGAAGTTAAATGAGTTTCTGGAAATTGTACAGGCTTTATCCCAAGCTGAGCATGTGTCGGAAGTCGAGCTTTTCGAGTCGGCTGTGCATTTGTTTGTTGGTTCAGCGCTCAAGTGGTATATGGCACAAAGAACCACTGGTAGATTGATGAATTGGCAGCATTTGGTATTTGAATTAAAACGCACCTACATGCACCCTGATTTGGACGCGTTGATCAAAATGAAAATTTACCAGCGTCGTCAACAAAAACATGAATCTTTCCACGAGTACTATTTCGAAATCGAGAAACTGTTCAGAACCATGAGTGTTCAGATTCCCGATTACGAAAAAGTACAGATTCTACAGCAGAATATGCGAGTAGACTACAAGCGACAAATGACATTTATTCCGATAGTCGACCTTGAAACACTTGTTGCTGCTGGACAGAAATTAGATGCATTAAATTTCTCGGCATACAACTAGGTTTTCGGGACGGACAGGAATGTCCAAGTGGTCGAAAGCTCTGAAAACAATTCGAAGAAAAAAAATAAGAACCAATCCCAGACTCAACAGGTGATAGATCAAACCGCAGCAGTGTCTCAGGTCAACCAAAATAGAAACAATTCACACACATCCACTAATTCGTCTCGTCCCAATCAACTTCCCAACAAAAACAACCAATCCTTACCGAACACCCAAACGAGTCAAAATTCGTCTCAAAATACCGCCCGACCAGACCCGGTCGCGGTGCCATCTGGGTTCAATTCTCGTCCGCAGTTCACGTTGGAAGAATTGATAAACACGCACATTCCCCCACCGGCCAATACCTGCTACAATTGCGGGAGGATTGGTCATCACGTAGCGATGTGTAGACAGCCCCGGGGCATATTTTGCAGTACGTGCGGTCTTCGCGGTTTTCCGACTAACTATTGCCCGTTTTGTTTAAAAAACGGACCAAACGCGAACCAAAATCGTCGTTCGCAGACACCCAACGCGTAAGTCAAGACCGTTTTCTTCAACGTACGCCTCCCCCTTACTGGGTACAGGCCACCAGAGATATTTACGCTGAATCTACAGAAATTCTTCAAATTACCTACCCTGTCCCCCACGATAACCGACCGTACGCACACGTAAAGATTTACGGTTACCCGGTACGGGCTCTCTTGGACAGCGGTAGCAATCACACGCTTATCAGCGAATCTCTTTTCTCTAAATTAAAATTCAAAAAGTTGCATCGCCCTTCCAAAAACGTGATTCTACGGTCTGCAAGTGGAGACGAACTGCAAATTAAAGGTCAGGCTCATCTTCCATTTGCCTTCCAAGGATGTGTAAAAATAGTTCCTACTTTGGTAGTTGCAAATCTGTCCATAGATTGCATCTGCGGAATGGACTTTTGGAGGAAATTCAAAATTCAGCCCGCAATGCAAAATTGTGGAGGAATTGAGTCCACTGCATCGGTATCTATCACCAAACACCCTAGTTCTGAAAACATTCTCACCGACGATGAAATCATGGTTATTGAAAACATAAAAAAACTTTTCCTTCCTGCTCAAGAAGGGAAATTGACCCTGACCAACCGAGCTCAGCATCGCATCGTGTTGGGAGAGGAATGGAAAAATAAACCGCCAGTCCGCCAGTTTCCATACGTGATGTCTCCGAAGACGCAGGATCT